>NC_087169.1:2802500-2847016 GCF_035594125.1 Scylla paramamosain
GAGAGAGAGAGAGAGAGAGAGAGAGAGAGAGAGAGAGAGAGAGAGAGACAGCTAATCATCGAGAAAGAATAGGAAAGGGAGTAGCAAGATTTCCACAGCCTTTCGTTCAAAATCATCCTAATTAAACGCTGCCACTTTGCCACTTAAGCAGTCAAGAGGGGAAACTGACGGACGGAGCTTTTAAACCTCTCAACTCCCCGCCACTTCAAGTCACACGCGTCGCAGGTCAAACGTAGCAAATCAAGTGGAAGCGAGGCCCTTTGCACCAAATCACTTGACCTCCGTCACACGGACGCAAATGAAGGAGTTAAACAGAAAAAAAAAACAGAATCTATTAGTCGGAACTTGAAAGGCTGAAGGCTAAACATAGACGCACCCTTGACTGGGCCACTGCGACACTGCCTCTCCCAGTAATCAAGATGAGAACGGGAGGGAGAGAAGTGCAAGGAGACGATGAGGAAACCGACACGTGGATGGGAGGCTGGGGAGAGAGAGTAGGGTAGCATTGGTGTGTTGGGTATTAGTACGAGACAAAAAAATGAGGAAAGACGAGCGTGTGGAGTGAGTACGAGTGACTGAAAGACTAGGAGGGGTTGGGGAGTGTCTGGAGATGGTGGAGATGAACAAGGAGTGACAGGGTTTGACAGGGAGTGACTATAGGAGTGCTTTGGAGTGAAGAGAAATGAAAATGGGAGTGATTTTGAGTGTTTTGGAGTGACGAGGTATGAAAATGAGAGTGATTTGGAGTGTTCTGGAGTGACGAGGTATGAAAATGAGTGATTTGGAGTGTTTTGGAGTGACGAGATATGAAAACGGGAGTGATTTGGAGTGTTCTGGGAGTGACGAGGTATGAAAATGAGAGTGGCTGGGAGGCTTCTGGAGTGAGGAGTATAAAAAAAATATGAGCGACTAGGAGTGTTTTGAAATGATGAAATTATATGGAGTTGACTGAAATGACTTGAAGTGATAAGAGATGATAAAGAAAGACAAAAAAGTTATTGAGAGAGGTGAAAAATGACTGCGAGTGACAAGGAATGACTAGCAGTGCCAAGAAACGACAAGGAATGATTAGGAATGAGTGGTAATGACACGTAATCCTAAAGAGTGCCAAGAGATCACAGAGAGGAATTAGGAATGACTGAGAATGACACGGAATGATAACCAGCGGCAAGAAACGACAGGGAGTGATTAAGAATGACTGAGTAACGAGGAATGGCAAGAAACAAGAGTGGTGGTGAATAACTGGTCAGGAGAGGAAGGGGAGTGACAGCAGCAGGAACTGGTGATAAAAGAGACAGAGAGAAACAGAGAGACACCAGGGAACTACAAAAGGGATAAATTAGAGGTATAAAATGAGAGGAATGAAAGAGAGCAATTAATGAAACTTAGAAAAAGGAATGAGGACAACAGAAACTGGTGATAAAGGAAGAACAGAAGGCGACAAAGGGACACCAAGGGATTAGAAGAAACTAGAAGTATAATAGGAATGAAAGACAACAAAATAATGATGCAGAGACAGCGGTAAAGTAAGTAGAAGAATGAGACTTGTTTCTGACACAAAGTAGAGCAGTGGAAGATGCGAAGATGGGCGTAAGGCAAACAGGGACGAAGAAAACGTAACACGGGTGAAGAAAACGAAACACGGACGACTACTACTACTACTACTACTACTACTACTACTACTTTTTTTTTATGTAGGAGGGACACTGGCCAAGGGCAACAAAAATCCAATAAAAAAAAATGCCCACTGAAATGCCAGTCCCATAAAAGGGTCAAAGCAGTAGTCAAAAATTGATGAATAAGTGTCTTGAAACTACTACTACTACTACTACTAACGCTGCTGCTACTACTACTACTACTACTACTACTACTACTACTACTACTACTACTACTACTACTACTACTACTATTACCTACTATTATCTTTATTCTCCATCAGATTTGCATCAACAACCACCACCACCACCACCACCACCAGCATGGCAGTAGTAGCAGGAGTAGTGAATGGTCACACGTTTGTGGTGACTTCTTGGACTATCAGGCCGCCCTTGTAGTGTGTTGGACTATCGGTGAACAAGGAGACCTGAAAGTTACGTGGTACAACTATTTCGGTGATAGAAGTGGCTGTAAGTAGTAGTAGTAGTTGCAGTAATAGTATTAGTAATAGTAGTTATGCGTGTAATGTCAATATGGTCCATTTTGTAAACGTAATTGCAAAGATTCTCGACTTTGTTTCTTAAAGGCGTGACGTAATTAGAGAAAACGTATGTATTTTAAGGGACACTAGACTGTACTTCGTTATTCCTGTTTATTGCTATTATACGAGTTTTTTTTATAGTTTCACTTGTATATACTATTTAAATCTACTATTCTGTGATGTTTAATACTAATAATTATTATGTTTAAGTGGGAGAAGTCAGAGAAAGAGCTATATTTATAATTTTTACGTGTAAGTAAATTTGTAGGATGCTCGACCTTATGTTTCTTAAATAAGTGACGTAATTAGAGAAAACGTATGTCTTTTAAGGGAGGATTTAGTATGTCTTCTATATATGTGTGTCTTCATTATCATCATCATCTTATTCTTGTTCTTGTTGTTCTTGTTCTTGTTCTTGTTCTTGTTCTTCTTATTATTATTACACACACACACACACACACACACACACACACACACACACACACACACACACACACACACACACACACAAACACACATTAGTAGTAATTATAATAGGAAGAAGAGAAACATGATGATGATGAAGAGGAGGAGGAGGAGGGAGAAAAAATTGTTTAACTTTTCTATAATATTTCTCTAAATTTCTAAAAAACTATCAGTCAAAAAGCAGAACTAATAGTGCACCATGGTAGTCCGTTAAATTGTTCATCTCTGACTATCGCCATCACCAATTACAAATTAGTTAATAAGAATAAAAGTTGAAAAAATATATAGCAATTCTAATTTTGAGACACCTAAATAGTTTCAACATTTTTCACAATATCTAAATAACTAACAGACGAAAACAAAATGTAGTAGTACACCATGATAGTCCATTAAATTCCTCATCTCTGACTATCACCATCACCAATTACAAGTTAGTTAATAAAGAGATAAAAAAAAAAAAAAATATATATATATATATATATATAATATATATATATATATATATATATATATATATATATATATATATATATATATATATATATATATATATATATATATATATATATATATATATATATATATATATATATCATATCATATATCAAATTCTAAGACACCCAAATACTTTCAACATTTTCTGAATATCTAAATAACTACCGGCAAAAAAACAAAACCAATAGTACACCATGATAGCCCATTAAATTCACAACATTTTACTATCAACACTATTTGAAAAGTATATTAAAAACATTAAAAAGAAAAAAAAATTCAAAAAACTCCCAAAAGACACAAAACAAAGATCAATATTCAAGATTGTAAACTGGAGAGAGCATTTAGATACAAGATTAGGCTTGAGAAAATGGATGATGCAAGAATAGCAAGGAAGGTGTACCTGTGCATTGAAAGTGGAAGCAAATAGTGGAAGAGGTGCATGAGAATGACAGGCAGGATTGGCTTACAAGTTGTGTGGGCGATGAGAATGGCTGGGAGGAATCAAAATGAGCGTGAATGGGTGGTAACAAGAGGAGGCAGAGTGGGAGCTGACTGGGATGTGAGAAAATGGAAGAATGAGATAGATAAAGAAGTGTGGGACTGAATGATTGGAAGAATTAGACGGAAAGAAAGAAGACCCTGGAATGGTACAAGGAGAAAGGGGCCCCGAGGTATGAAAGGTAGTATGATGGAAGCCTGGGCGGTGATCTCTTCCGAGCGAGGGCACAGTGTATGGATGTGAACGCAAGGAGTTACAGGTGGTCTGAGTCCCGCAGCAAAGTGTGCCAGATGTGTGACATGGGAGAGGATGAGACGGTGGAACATGTGGTGCTGGAGTGTGTGAAGTATGCCAGAGACAGGAATGAGATGATGCAAGTGATACTGACTGAGTTAGGGCATGATAGGAATGAAAGAGTGGAGAAGACAGGAAAGGAATGGATGGTGTTGTTGCTGGGACTGTGTAGAGAGGCGAATGAAAGGATGATTGAGGCGGTGAAAGAGTTTCTGGAGAAAATGTGGCGTGCCAGGTGTACGAACAGTTACTGTAGATGATGCTGTTTGTTATTTATTTTTTTTTTCCCTTCTACAGGAGTTGCCGATCCAAAGGCCTGGCTTAAGAGTGATCCCGAGCTACCTGTACCATCAAGATCAAGATCGAGCTTCCATATCAGATGGTGAGTCTGCTTACAAAATTGCATCGCGGGGATTGATAGAGACAGCCACAATTATCCATCATCATCGGCGACACCATGGCTCTTGAGAAGGTAACATGGCTACCATTCTACACTCACATCATCTAGCTATCATCACACACGAGAATGGCGGCGGTGGGGAGATGTAAATAGGTAAAATAAGCGTATATGTGAGGACGGGTGGCGGGGATGTTATGGCGGAAAATCGATGGATGATCGAGGGTGATGCCCCACCATTATTAATTACTCCTTTAATTAGCGATGTACAACACACACACCTGCCCGCCAGTAAGAAGCAGGTGTGGGCGGCCATCATGAGCCCTAAGGGACGAGGGGACAATGGGAAATAAGGGAAATATGGCTCAAAATGCCTCCTTATTTTATTGTATTTTCGATTTTTTTTTTTTATGTATGGAATTGTGTGTGTGTGTGTGTGTGTGTGTGTGTGTGTGTGTGTGTGTGTGTGTGTGTGTGTGTGTGCGCGCGCGCGTGCGTGCGTGCGTGCATGCGTGCGCGTGAGGGAAGGGAGGGCGGGAGTGGGGGAGTTCTTGTGTTCGTTTAGATAAAAAAAAAAAATGGTTTTAACGTAAATATTTTCCTTATTTTTTTTAATTTTCTTGTGTTTGTTGTTTGTTTTGTTTGTTTGTTTTGTTGGTTCGTTATGTGTGTGTGTGTGTGTGTGTGTGTGTGTCAATATATCGTTTTTATTTTTTTCATTTTCATTTTTCTTGTCTTAACTGAATATTTGTTTGTTTGTTTGTTTGTTTGTTTGTATATGCATGTATGTTTTGTCCTCTTCTTCCTCTTTCTCCTCTTTCTTTCATCTAGACTTCCTCTTCTCTCTTCCCATCTCTTCCTCCTCCTAGCCCAACCAAGCCTAATTCTCTCTCTCTCTCTCTCTCTCTCTCTCTCTCTCTCTCTCTCTCTCTCTCTCTCTCTCTCTCTCTCTCTCTCAGACAGACAGACCTCGATGACAGCGTGGTGAGCGAGGAGGGGGAGTCAACCAGCAGAGTAGGGGAGCATGACCCCTACTTTGAACCAGTGGTGACCTTGCTGGAGGTCTTCGTGGTTAGTGATGATGACCAGGAGGAGGAAATGATAAGACTGAGTTTCGAGGTCAGGTCAGGTTGGTAATGGTGTTTTTATTATTATTATTATTATTATTATTATTATTATTATTATTATTATTATTATTATTATTATTATTATTATTTTTGTGAGCTTTTTATTGGTTTATTATTTTATTGAGAAATGTTGTTGGTAGTTTTGCTGTTTCTTGTTGTTAGGTGAAGTCAGGTCAGGTCAAGTACTGATGGTAATTTTGCTGTTTTATCATTGTTAGGTAAGGTCAGGTTTTCTTATTGCAGGTAAATAGTTATTATTATTATTATTATTATTATTATTATTATTATTATTATTATTATTATTATTTTCTCTCAATCTATGTTTTCTTTCTTACTTACCTCCCCCTCCTCCTCCTCCTCCTCCTCCTCTCCTTGTTCTTCACATAACCTCTCCATTTTATTAACCTAACCTAACATGCAGACAGTGCCAGCCTAATGTAACCCCCACACTTGCAGGCAGTACAAGCTGTTTCATTATCACACCTCTGAGTCGCCCCCACAGTGGAAGGAACAGGGCATGGAGGCCATTAAGATTCTGAGGAACGAGCAGAAGAAGGCTGTAAGTGGTTGGGTTAGGTTTATGTGTGTGTGTGTGTGTGTGTGTGTGTGTGTGTGTGTGTGTGTGTGTGTGTGTGTGTGTGTGTGTGTGTGTGTGTGTGTTGACTGGGCTGCCTCATGTGGGATTACCAGCCTGATATGGTGACAGACAGACAAGCAGACAGATAGATAGATTATTATCACTATATTATTACCAGTCATTAATTCAAATAGATAGATTATTATTATTGTTATTATTATTTTATCACCAGCCATTAATTCTCTCCTTATTTTTCAGGTGGAGTTTGTTCAGCGGCAGAATTAATGCCAGTGGCTGAGTTCAGATCCTCCAAGACACACACACACACAGCAGCCCCTCCACCTCCCCACAGCCCTCCACAGCCCCTGACACAGCTTCTAACACAGGCCCTTCACAGAACACCACATACCTCACACATACATAAGAACATAAGAACATAAGAAATAAGGGAAGCTGCAAGAAGCGACCAGGCTTACACGTGGCAGTCCCTGTATGAAACACACCTACCTATTTCCATCTGCTATCCCCATCCATAAACTTGTCTAATCTTCTCTTAAAGCTCTCTAGTGTCCTAGCACTAACAACATGATTACTGAGTCCGTTCCACTCATCTACCACTCTTTTTGAGAACAAATTTTTTCCTATCTCCATCCTAAACCCAAATTTTTCAAGCTTGTACCCATTATTTCTTGTTCTACCCTGGTTGCTGATCCTAAGAATTTTGCCTACATCCCCCTTGTTATAACCCTTATACCACTCAAAGACTTCTATCAGGTCCCCTCTTAACCTACGTATCTCTAAAGAATGTAAATTTAACAGCTTCAACCTCGCCTCGTAAGGAATACTCCTCATCCCCTGTATCCTTTTAGTCATTCTCCTCTGTACTGATTCTAATAGACCTATATCTTTCCTGTAATGTGGGGACCAGAACTGCACAGCGTAGTCTAGATGAGGTCTGACCAGCGCCAAGTATAACTTTAATACTACTTCCGGCCTTCTACTTTTAACACTCCTAAAAATCCCACACACCACAGGAGCCTCACAAACAGTCTGACAGCCTTCACAAGCAGCCCCACACTCCAACCACAGACACGCCAGACCCACAGCCCTTCACCTCACCCACTTCCCAGCCCCCCACAGCCCCCCAGCCACCACAAATGAAGTCAAAGGAAGGGACTGTGGCTTCACCCAGCCAGCCAGGACAGCCTACAGAGAGGGGGTAGTCCCAGTCAAGTCACAAAATATAGGCTTGGTTCTTCCTACAGTTTGAAGTCAATGATTGGACAGGTTCTCTTTGTTTACTTGTTATTGTTTCTCTCTCTCTCTCTCTCTCTCTCTCTCTCTCTCTCTCTCTCTCTCTCTCTCTCTCTCTCTCTCTCTCTCTCTCTCTCTCTCTCTCTCTCTCTCTCTCTCTCTCTCTCTCTCTCTGCCCTTCACTATTGTTAGGTAATAATTGCAGTAGTCACAGCCTGCCCTCTAAAGACAACTCTCTTCCTCCACACAAAACTACAAGCACCTAATAACACACACACCCTTCACTCAAAAAATTTTAAAATCATGGCGACTCCTACACCAGCCTCGGAGTCCCCATCTGGGGAGGGGACCATAAATGTCCCCAGGTCGGACTGCCTTTCCGTCGACGACCCTAAGTGTCTTGACACCCCCCTCAACTTTTTCTTCATTAACTTCTGCAACATTCGCGGTCTAAGATCTAATTTTCAATCTGTAGAACACCACCTCTCCTCTTCTAAACCTCATCTTCTTTTCCTCACTGAAACTCAGGTGTCTGAGGGCAACTGACAGTAGCCCCTTTTCTGTTCCCCCTCCTACTTTCTCTATCCTCATTTTCGATCCAAAGCTGGATGCTGCGTTTATGTGCGCAATGACTTAACCTGCTCTCGTGCCCACGCTCTTGAATCTTCCGAGTTTTTCCACCATCTGGCTACGACTACAGAGTCATTCTCATACTAAATTTATCTGTGCTGTATACCTCTCTCCTAACTCCTCTGACTATAAGAAATTCTTTGACTACTTAACTTCCAAAGTGGAGCACATTCTGACCCTCTTCCCTTTTGCAGAGATCTCCATTCTTGGAGACTTCAATGTTCACCACCAGCTTTGGCTTTCCTCTCCCTTCACTGACCATCCTGGTGAACTAGCCTACAACTTTGCTATCCTCCATGACCTAGAGCAATTGGTGCAACCACCCTACTCGTATTCCTGACCGTCTTGGAGATACGCCCAACATTCTTGACATTTTCCTGACCTCTAATCCTTCTGCTTATGCTGTCACCCTTTCTTCTCCGTTGGGCTCCTCCGATCACAATCTCATATCTTTATCTTGTCCTATCACTCCAATCCCTCCTCAGGATCCCCCTAAGCGAAGGTGCCTCTGGCGTTTTGCCTCTGCTAGTTGGGGGGACCTGAGGCGGTATTTTTCTGATTTTCCTTGGAATGACTACTGCTTCTGTGTCAGAGACCCGTCTTTGTGTGCTGAGCGCATAACAGAGGTGATAGTGTCTGGCATGGAGGCGTACATTCCTCACTCTTTTTCTCGTCCTAAACCTTCTAAACCTTGGTTTAACACAGCTTGTTCTCGTGCTATACATGATAGAGAGATGGCCCACAAAAGGTACTTAAGCCTTCCTTCACCAGAATCTCATGCACTTTATATTTCTGCCCGGAACCATGCCAAGTCTGTTCTCCAACTAGCCAAAAACTCCTTCATTAACAGAAAATGTCAAAACCTTTCAAGATCTAACTCCCCTCGTGATTTCTGGCATCTAGGCCAAAAATATCTCCAATAACTTTGCTTCTTCTTCTTTCCCTCCTCTACTTCAACCAGATGGCACCGACTGCTATCACATCTATTTCTAAAAGCTGAACTCTTTGCTCAAACCTTTGCTAAAAACTCTACCTTGGACGATTCTGGGCTTGTTCCTCCCTCTCCTCCACCCTCTGACTACTTCATGCCTCGTATTAAAATTCTTCGTAATGATGTTTTCCATGCCCTCGCTGGCCTAAACCCTCAGAAGGCTTATGGACCTGATGGGGTCCCCTCCTATTGTTCTCCGAAACTGTGCCTCCATGCTTGCACCTTGCCTAGTCAAACTCTTTCAGCTCTGTCTGTCAACATCTACCTTTCCTTCTTGCTGGAAGTTTGCCTACATTCAACCTGTTCCTAAAAAAGGGTGACCGCTCTAATCCCTCAAACTACCGTCCTATTGCTTTAATTTCCTGCTTATCTAAAGTTTTTGAATCTATCCTCAACAGGAAGATTCTTAAACATCTATCCACTTCACAACCTTCTATCTGATCGCCAGTAATGGGTTTCCGTCAAGGCCGCTCTACTGGTGATCTTCTGGCTTTCCTTACTGAGTCTTGGTCCATCCTCTTTTAGAGACTTTGGTGAAACTTTTGCTGTTGCCTTGGACATATCAAAAGCCTTTGATAGAGTCTGGCACAAAGCTTTGATTTCCAAACTACCCTCCTACGGTTTCTATCCTTCTCTCTGTAACTTCATCTCAAGTTTCCTTTCTGACCGTTCTATTGCTGCTGTGGTAGACGGTCACTGTTCTTCTAAATCTATTAACAGTGGTGTTCCTCAGGGTTCTGTCCTGTCACCCACTCTCTTCTTATTATTCATTAATGATCTTCTAAACCAAATTTCTTGTCCTATCCACTCTTATGCTGATGATACCACCCTGCACTTTTCCACGTCCTTTCATAGACGTCCAACCCTTCAGGAGGTAAACATATCACGCCAGGGAAGCCACAGAACGCCTGACTTCTGATCTTTCTAAAATTTCTGATTGGGGCAGAGCAAACTTGGTATTGTTCAATGCCTCAAAAACTCAATTCCTCCATCTATCAACTCGACACAATCTTCCAGACAACTATCCCCTCTTCTTCAATGACACTCAACTGTCCCCCTCTTCTACACTGAACATCCTCGGTCTGTCCTTTACTTATAATCTGAACTGGAAACTTCACATCTCATCTCTAGCTAAAACAGCTTCTATGAAGTTAGGTGTTCTGAGACGTCTCCGCCAGTTTTTCTCACCCCCCCAGCTGCTAACTCTGTACAAGGGCCTTATCCGTCCATGTATGGAGTATGCTTCACATGTCTGGGGGGTTCCACTCATACTGCTGTTCTAGACAGGGTGGAATCAAAAGCTTTTCGTCTCATCAACTCCTCTCCTCTAACTGACTGTCTTCAGCCTCTCTCTCACCGCCGCAATGTTGCATCTCTAGCTGTCTTCTACCGCTATTTTCATGCTAACTGCTCTTCTGATCTTGCTAACTGCATGCCTCCCCTCCTTCCGCGGCCTCGCTGCACAAGACTTTCTTCTTTCTCTCACTCCTATTCTGTCCACCTCTCTAACGCAAGAGTTAACCAGTATTCTCAATCATTCATCCCTTTCTCTGGTAAACTCTGGAACTCCTTGCCTGCTTCTGTATTTCCACCTTCCTATGACTTGAATTTCTTCAAGAGGGAGGTTTCAAGACACTTATCCACCAATTTTTGACCACTGCTTTGACCCTTTTAGGGACTGGCATTTCAGTGGGCATTTTTTTTTATTAGATTTTTGTTGCCCTTGGCCAGTATCCTTCCTACATAAAAAAAAATAAATAAATAAAAGTAACAGCAGTAGTCATAGTTATTATTGTATATTTTTTTAGCACTCCAGAACAGTGTAGCAGTAGTAGTAGTTGGCAGGAATTAAGTACAGTATTAAATATATTCTGATCTTGATTTGTGTTGCAGGCCAGACAGCTTAGTGGCAGAGCTGCAGGTGGCCCTTGTAAGCTTCCTGGTGGCACAGGTGTAGGACGGCTGGGAGCAGTGGAGGTGCCTGATGGGGCAGCTGTGCCGGGCAGAGGGGCTGCTACTGCTGCTGCTGCTGCTGCTGCTGCTGGGGAGAGCCACACTTGTATGGTAAGCTTCTCTCACTCCTTCTCTAACAGGTTAATGAGGTTGTTGTTGTCATTATTGTTGATGTATTTTTTTTTATGTTTTTCTCTCAATATAAAATTGCTCTCTCTCTCTCTCTCTCTCTCTCTCTCTCTCTCTCTCTCTCTCTCTCTCTCTCTCTCTCTCTCTCTCTCTCTCTCTCTCTCTCTCTCTCTCTCTCTCTCTCTCTCTCTCTCTCTCTCTCTCTCTCTCTCTCTCTCTCTCTCTCTCTCTCTCTCTCTCTCTCTCTCTCTCTCTCTCAAGTTAGCTTAGTGGTAGTGGTAGTAATAACAGTAGGAGTAGTAGCAGGAACACCACACACTTAACACTCCCAACTCTCCCTTCCAGACCCTAGTAGTAGCAGCAGTAGTAGTAGTATTAACACTAACCACTCATTATTTCTCTACTGGTGATCTTCTGGCTTTCCTTACTGAGTCTTGGTCATCCTCTTTTAGAGATTTTGGTGAAACTTTTGCTGTTGCCTTGGACATATCAAAAGCTTTTGATAGAGTCTGGCACAAAGCTTTGATTTCCAAACTACCCTCCTACGGCTTCTATCCTTCTCTCTGTAACTTCATCTCAAGTTTCCTTTCTGACCATTCTATTGATGCTGTGGTAGACGGTCACTATTCTCCTAAATCTATTAACAGTGGTGTTCCTCAGGGTTCTGTCCTGTCACCCACTTTTCCTATTATTCATCAGTGACTTTCTAAAACCAAACTTGTTGTCCTATCCACTCCTATACTGATGATACCACCCCGCACTTATCCATGTCTTTTCATAGACATCCACCCCTTCAGGAAGTAAACAGTTCACGCAGGGAAGCCATAGAACACCTCACTTCTGATCTCTCAAAAATTTCTGACTGGGGCAGACCAAACTAGTTATTGTTTGCTGTCTAAAAAAATCAATTCTTCCATCTATCAACTCGACACAACCTTCCAGACAACTAATCCCCTCTTCTTCAATGACACTCAGCTGTCCCCCTCTTCTACACTGCCACACTCCCCAGCCTGTTTTCCCTTGGTACAAGCTTCTCATGTGATGGCTCACCCATAATTTTCCTCACATAATGAGTCCTGGCAAGCTTGACAGTGAAGAAAAGTGTTGTGATGGTATTTGTTCAAGAAGGGATCAGTAATTGTGAGACAGGAAGGAAGATGGCAAATTCAGAAGCAGCCGTCACCCGGGTGGTGGACAGAGGCCGCTCACCCCCAGTCATCCTGCAGCTCACAGGTCTCTTCTGACCAGGAGAAAGATGGCGTGGCAATTAAGTGTTCACCGTGCATGTGTTCCATCAACTTATTATTCCTGTATCTGTCTTCCTTTTTTTTTTCCCTTAGCCTTTCTCTCAGGAGTGGCAGCTGTGGCCAGCACTAGTGTAGCCCTGGCCAACTGTGTCACAGCTGTCTTTGATCTCCCTGTCTTCCTTCCAGCCCCACAGTTACTGACCTCGACTCAAACACCATCACGGCACTCTCTTCCCTGTTAAACTTGCCGGGATCCATTGTAATGTAAGGGGTATTGAATGTGAGCGATGAAACGAGAAGGTAGTGGCAAAGGGGAAAAAAGTACAGGGGAGTGTAGGAGAGACACCTCTCTCCACTGTGCCTGACAGCGCAGGAGAGACACCTCTCTCCACTGTGCCTGACAGTCTTTCAGTGATTGAAAGACTGAGCATAACATCTTCAGGGCACGTGAGTTGCCATGTATGACAATTTGGCACTTTTTCCATGTCTTCTTATTTGAGTAGACATCATATCTTGTCATAATGAAAAGTCTAGTTTATCATGTGTGTGGAGACCTTCAAGTTACAATACAGCCCACTGCTTTAAGAGTTAAATGTACATGTCAATGTTTTCTGTCGTGCCTTCTTTGCTGTGTAATGTTGTGGTGAAACGGTTAAATTCTGGACCGAGTTGTGAGTCATGCAGCAGGAGTATAGGTGTGTGTGTCTTCCCCACAGGTGGTAACACGGAGAGGAAGTGGAAGAAACCTTGGGACGCTCCCATAACTCAGGAGCAAGAAATACACCTTACTGGAAACCTTGTGACTGACAGGTGGCGGTGACTGCAGGAACCAATTCAGGTGAACACTGTGTTTTGTTGCTACACTTGAGAATCCTCTATCCTAAATTTAAAAATCTAAGTTTTTAATTGTCATGTCTTGTCATGTTTTTGTCCCACCAAAAAATTGATTACTAGAGCTTGATTTACTGCCATGGGAGGTATCAGAAATTGGCAAGTTGTCATTAAAAAAAAACTGGGGAAATCTAAAATATGCACCACTTTCATTCACTCCCAACAATTTTGGATAAGGAATCCTCAACTGTATGTAATCAGAGTATTGTTGAGAGTCATGGTGTGTGTATGAATCCTTATGTATGTATGTGCAGGATAAGAGGGAGGTGGTTAATAAGATTAGTAAATGCATGGAGGAGAGGCGTGCTCTTACCAAGATTAGAAGAGCAGTAAGTGTGAAAATAGTGGTACAGGATTGCAAGAGAGGCAGTGTGTGGGCTGGGTAAGTGCACATGTGGTGCTTTTGTTAAGAGTGACCGGGATGGATGAGTGTTACTGGTGTGGTGTGTTGTGGAGAGTTACTGAAGAGGGTTAGAAGGAATGGTCTGCAGTGATCAGTGTGAAATAAGAGGAGAGGATGCGTTGCTTGAGTTTTTGTTGCGAGATGTGCACGTGAAAGGTGTTTAGTGAAAAATAAGGTTTTTTTGGGAATTTATGGATATAGAAAGATAAATAGATATGAATTGTGGGGTGTTTCAGGATTGTTTGGGCCAGGTGATGGGCTGTAGGGAGTGAAAAGTTTGTGAAAAGTAAAATGCCGGCATTTGAGTTATAGAATTAGTGTGTATGTGTGATATAAGTTCATGTCTTAGTAACTTTCCGTCTTCCCCAAGTTGCATTACTCTTTTGCAGATGTCTGTCTTGTGTTGGCGAACGTCCTGTCTGCAGTCAGGCCAGTAGTGCCATGTCGCAGGGTGTGACATCAGGTGAAGAGCCAAATGGAGAGTGTCTGCAGCCAGTACTGGGTGTGCTGTTGCTGTACAAGTGTCGAGCCAGGTGCCACAGCACATGACTCCACCAGTGTAGTGTCTCTAGTCCAGGATGCACTGCTGTGTACGACTTGTATGTCTTTATAAATTTGTGACTATTCTTATTATATATGTGAAATAAATATATAGTTTGCTAACAGTGTGGTATAATAGTGTAAAAATAAATATTTGATAACAATTCATGCATGCCCCAAAGGTAAAAAAAAAAAAAACAGGATTGTGCCCTCTAAACTTTTAAGATACCACTTGCACATAGAAGCCCCATCGCAGCGACTCCAGTGTCGGCTGGGATGGGGCTTCTATGTGCAAATGGTATCTTAAACTTAGTTTAGTAGCCAATCCTGACTTTTTTTTTTTTTTTTTACCTTGGGGGCATGACCTGTACTCCCAGAAAGACTTTGCCAAAGATATTATTGACATGGCATAAATAACTATCAGTTTTTTTTTACCTTGAGGGCATGACCTGTACTCCCAGAAAGACTATTTGCCAAAGATATTATTGACATGGCATAAATAACTATCATTATGTTCAAGATGGTATACTGAATGTTTATTGTTTTAATGTGAATGTTAAGTGAATAAATACACAACAATAATATAAACATGGCACTTTTTTTCCTTATTACTGAAGTGCTGGAATGTACAAAACTTATCCCAAGCCTGAAGGAAGGTGGTGGTGGTGGTTGTTGAGTACAGAAGAGAGGGACTTGCTATATTCTTCCTTCCCAGACTGGAGTGGACTGGAGAACTCTTGCAGCAGGGCCTGGGAGCAACAACACTTGCCAATTCTTGTGTCCTTGCGTCAACTTGAGTGACCTTGAGCAACCTCTTCTTTGTGAAACTGCCTGCAGCTCTCGTGCCTCCACAAGTGTTGAAGGTTGCCTGTCGGTCCCTGCCATGACTTGAAGGGAATTTTACGTGTTCTTCCTGCTTGAAATTCTTGACACACTCTTCTTACTGCAACTTGACTCTTCCCTGATTGCTTTGTCCCAACGATACTTAATACCTCTTGTGGGGCTTGAAGGTGGTGACGCTCTGCCTCTTTTCCTGGTGAAGCTTGACTCCCTGATTGCAATGGAGTACATTGGGCCTGGCGTGACAACACTGTTTAATAACCAGGTGCTGGTAGAGATTCCTGTGGGCTGTTCATGGGATGATGAAGTGGAAGCTGCACACTTCACACCTACAAGGAAAACAGACCATTAGTTCCTAGATACATGAAGCTTCTTGTATGTGTAGTGATTCCTTGTAATGTGTTTGATAACTGATTCCCTACAAAACTAAGACTACACAAGATATATGATGGGAAAATGGAGGAAGCCTGACAAGCACTGCATGGTATGGGAACTGTGCTGAGATTTAATATGAAATATGGCTAAATTCCATACTGTCATATTCAAGAAACAAAAATTGAAAGAAAGGAAAGCACCGGGTAGAGAAAATCTGAAAAGTATGGCAGTATAACGTTTGAAGCTGAGAAATGCGCGTTTGACAAATACGTCCCTATTATAATTTAAAGGCAAAAATTTGAAGGATGATGCAGAGTAGAAGAAAGCACCAGATAGAAGAAATTTGCATGGCATCACAGATATTTCAATGGCATGACAGTTAATACACAAGTTTGAAAGATGAACCTGATTAAATATTTCTATCTCTGCGCTCATGAAGAACACAAATAAAAAACTTACAATTTGAAAAGAAGAGTCATTTTAAACTTTGATCCGTACCTTTTAAGTTTATTAATTTTATTCATAGTCAGTTTATGGTTCCAGAGAAACAACAATTTCAAATCTAGCCTATCTTTTTGAAACCCACTGTATGATGAACACGTCATATAAGGGAAAGAATTTTGTAGCCAAATACATGAGGAAATATTATACAAGAAAATATTTATCAGATGAATAACAAATTAGGAAAAGAACTATTTGAAATAGGCCAACTTTCAGGTGAACTGGATAAAAAAAAAAAAAATAAATAAAAAAAATAAATAAATAAGTAGTTTAATAGAACAAAGCAGTATTAGAAAAGTCTAATGCAAATTTAGAATGGAAATGTGTGTGTGTGTGTGTGTGTTTGAGAAGGGGTTATGTCTTTTGAGTGCATGACCATTGTTTTGGCTGCCTGACTAGGTTTTTGAGTGTCACCAGATTTTTGAGTGCATCACCAGTTTTTTGAGTGCATCACCAATTTTTTTGAGTTCATCACCAGTATTTTTGAGTTCACCAATATTTTGAGTGCCACCAGTTTTTTTTTTTTTTTGAGTGTCATCAGTATTTTCTGCATGAGAGTGCGTGGGTGTGCATACAGCGTTATTAAAGGTAGGTAAGTAGGTAGGTGTGTGTGTGTGTGTGTGTGTGTGTGTGTGTGTGTGTGTGTGTGTGTGTGATAATGAATAAAGGAAAATAATGACCAATCGTAGTTCACAAGCCAACTGCTACTCAGCACAGCGAATAAGCAGAGGGACCACAAAATAGCAGCCACGGACACACCAATCCAACATGATTTTACGTGCTTATATAATATAATCTCAAATTCACTTCCTTAATTATCACCTCAGTAAGCTTAATCAGACGTCAATCACCTGGACAAACAAGCAACCAACTTACCATCTGGTCAGCATACTTCTCTCACCTGACAAGTTAAATCACTTTACCTGCAGTCTAATCACCCTTGCAGCTTATTCCCTCGCAAAATGCTAAACTTCTATAACTTCCCATCTGATCAGCATATTCATCTCTCCCCTGATAAGCTTAACTACTTAAGTGTTGTAATCACCATCTGTTCAACCTAATCACACCTACCAACCTCACCTGGTCAACCTATATCAGCTCAAGCTAATCACATTACCTAACGTGGCTTACCTAATCCCCATACCTGGACAAAACTAACCCAATCACACCTATCCATTCTAATCCTCACGTATTCAACCTAATCATTCGCAATCTCAAGGGTTACACATTAATTCCATGCACTGAGTAATAATCTAATATTCTTATCATTACCATACTCTTACCTTCACTCCTTCACCGCCTCCTTCAGCCCTCCGCCACGAGACCACCGCACTTCGACCTTTCTCCCTCGTTGCGAGTCGTGAAAAGAGCCGAGCGGGGACACCAGGCTGGAGGAATACGAGACAATGATCCCTATTCTGAAACACTTCTGCGCCGCACCTCCACTAAACTGATAAGACTCTAAATGAAGTTGCACAGGTTTTCAAAGATGTTTTAATGGTTCTAGTGACATTAACACGATTTCTATATTATTAACAGGAGAAACGCAATTGAAAACCCGGCTAATCATCTCTGTGGCATTTGAAAAAAAAAAAAATATGGTGAGAGAACAAATGAAGCGTTTCAGAATACGTTGCTATATAAATTCTTTTTCTATCACTGGTATTAATTTGTGTGCGTTCGTATGTTTGCTGGCTTGTGTAAGTAAAGTTATTTCATTAAAAATATCGATGTTTTTTAAGTTTGTAATTAACGAGTGTTTGAATGATTGTAGGTCTCTCTCTCTCTCTCTCTCTCTCTCTCTCTCTCTCTCTCTCTCTCTGACTAAAATATTATACGTATGTAAGATGAACTCCCAAAATATAAGAGTACGATAAGTAAAGTGATTCGGAATTAAAAGAAGTTTCTAACAGGTTATGAATGAGTTCCAGAACAGTGAACGAGACGACACATTGTTTCCTTAATGCATCAAAAGAAGAAGAAAAAAAAAAAACATTATTAAGAAACGTCATATGATCTTAGGAAACTTATTATACTGATCGACTAATGATAATAATAACAGTGAAGGAAGGAAAATAGGAGGAGGAGGAGGAGGAGGAAGAGGAGGAGGAAGTGTAGGTTATAATAATATAGTAGGAAAAACGAGACAGTAAATAGTCATAGGAAGTGAAGGTGGTAGTAGTAGTAGTAGTATTAGCGGTGGTAGTGGTGGTGATTATGGTGGTGGTGGTGATGGTGGTGGTGGTGGTGGTTGTATTAGTAGTAGTAGTAATAGTAGTAGTAGTAGTAGTAGTAGGAGGAGGAGGAGGAAAGGAAAATGAGTCTGGTTTTAATAGTTGCGGTACTTCTCCTCTTTCTTCTCTTCCTGAAATCCACAAACTTTAGACATAAAAATGGCGGCAAGACACTTGGATTTTGCTTCCCCCGCCCTCTCTCTCTCTCTCTCTCTCTCTCTCTCTCTCTCTCTCTCTCTCTCTCTCTCTCTCTCTCTCGTTATATATATATATATATATATATATATATATATATATATATATATATATATATATATATATATATATATATATATATATATATATATATATATATATATATATATATACTATAAGGAATATCGGTCCTTCCGTCTGAACAAATGAAGAAAAAAATTAAGATACTGACGAGAAAGAAATAATTGACAGAATAATGGAGGGTGAATGAAATGTTAACATAAACACAGTTTCGTTCAGGAAATCAGTGAACGCCTCAGGACCAAAATTCGCCGCACTTCCTGTCTGCGGCCGACGCGTCAAGACGAGCATGACTGGATGGCTGCCTCGCTATTTTTGGCGCTAAGTGGAAGATGCGTCGGTGTGAGCCACTCTCCCATCTCCTTCCCCGCCCCCTGGTCGTGGTATTCTGGGCTGGTCCGCGGAGGGCGCGGGGCCATCCAGGTTTCCATTAAGGGGAGGCATTAACACGGTGCCCAAATTAGCCTCGCTATTCTGTGGAGGAGAAAATAAGCGGCATCGAGTCTTCATTAACATTATTTTTCACGAGATTTGGAGTGCAAATAAAATTAAGCTTGTATTTCAAGTTTTGCCCGAGTTTTGCGTTGTGTCTGGGGAAGGTGATACCACGCCACGCTGTCCCTCCGCCCCGCGCCGCGTGTCACGCAGCGCGGCTCGCCACCCAGCACGACGCTCTTGTGTGCTGCGGGGAAGTGCCTCAGGGTATCAAACATATTAAAAAAGAGATGCCATTGTTTTCCTCCATCATTCTGTACCCTCCTTTTGTTTTCCGCGTTGAATACCTGCATGTGTTGCACCAAAAAATACCTCATAGAAAAAAAAGTCTTGCCTGGAAAATCACTGCGCTGGTTCGTGACTCGCTGTATTTCTGAGCGAGTGTGTGTCACTCGGCGTTCTCACGCGACGAACAGCGGCCGACTTCCTGTCTACGGCCGACGCGTCAAGACGAGCATGACTGTTTGGCTGCCTCGTTATTTTTGGCGCTAAGTGGATGATGCATCGGTGTGAGCCACTCTCCCCTCTCCCTCTCCCCTCTCCCTTCGTAAATACCTGATTATTAAGGCGGAGGAGGAGATGTTTAAGAATCGAGTGAGAAATTAACACTATTTGTAAGCGACTGAGGAAAACCATTAGAAGAAACATTACAACAAATTATTCATGGCAGATTCCTCCTCTTCCCCATCAATATTTTACGGCGGCGTAATTGCCTCCCAAACAGTAGGACGAGACTTGCCGGTAAGGAGTGAAGCAGCGCCACCAAGGAACAGGGAAGAGAACCACGAGGCTGCCATCACCTGCCATCATCTGCTGTCTGCCGCATCCCTCCTGCCTCTTCCTGTGATTGGGGTTGAAGGATCTTGTTTCTTCCACAACAAAAAAAGTAGTCAAGATTAAAATCAAAACCGAATAAAGTTATTTGGCGAGGATTTAAGGCAGCGAGAGGAGGAGGAGGAGGAGGAAAGGAAGAAGAAGGTTTGCCAGTTGAAATTAAGCAGGATAGTTGAAATTAAGCAGGATAGAAGAGTGTAAGATAAGGGACCCCTTTGACTCCTATATGTTCCTAAATCACAGCAAAACTCCCTTAACACACACACACACACACACACACACACACACACACACACACACAGCCTTCCCCAGCTCTCCCATGCCCACACAGGTCTGTGCATGCCTTGGACACAGAGAAGGGCACCATCAATGTGGACACCATCTCTACCATCCTGAGAATGACAGGTGGCAGGGTGAGATAAGGAGATAGATAGATATATATACATACTTTCGTTCATTCATTCATTTCATTTTCATTCACTCCTCCTCCTCCTCCTCCTCCTCCTTCTCCTTGTGCAGGCTCTGGTGCACTCTAGTTTGAGGAGTTCTTTGGCCGCCAAGTTCCTTATTGAAGGCGATGAGGAGTCGCTGGAGGAGGTGAAGGAAATTTTCTGTATCTATGACAAGCAAGGTAAGGATTCGCCGTTCATCTTTGACCCGTGTTTGGAAACCCTTCACTCTCTCACCACTGTTTTCCAAGACTACAGAGGTGATCAGCTGGGTTGTCATGACTTTCTGCTGCTGCATCATTTCACACCCACACACACCACCCCTCACCCCTCACCCCTCACCCCTCACCCATATTTAAACCTTAGAAAACAACTGTAAATTGAGGGAGTTAGTGGAAACAGAAGAGAGAGGGAGGAAGAGAGGAAGAGGAAGAGAAGATACTGTTACTCCTTGCATAATGGAGACTAAGAGAAGGAGAGGGAGGAGATAGGTGGAGGAAAAAAAAAAGAGGAATGGGGGAGGGGTGTACCAGGCACCTCACATCATGTAACAATAGTGAAAATAAAAGGGAGGAGGTAGAGGGCGGTGCACCTCACACAAGTCCAGAGAAGCAAGGGGACGCCATCACACAATCCGTCACCACCACCACACCACAGCAAAGGGTGGTGAGTGTATTACTATAACAACAATGAAAGTTGAGAGGTTAGTGTCAATATTCATCCTGTGCTAACACCACCACTAGTCTGTCATCACAAAATCCCCATCACTCACCACAAACACACCACCATTCACCACAAACACACCATCACTCACCACAAACACACCACAATTCACCACAATCACTCAGAGCTGGAAAAACACACATTTAAAAAAACCCAACTTTTTTTTTTATTATTTTGGGAGGTTTATTGATTTTTGTTTATTCTTCATATTTTTATGTAAATCAGTTTAAATAAGGAATTAAAAAGTAATCTAAAATAAAACAAAAGGTATGAAGTGTTTTTTTTTATGTAGGAGGGGGACTGGCCAACAGCAAAAAATAAATAAATAAATAGATAAATAAATAAATAAGTAAATAAATAAATAAATAAAAAAAAAAATATATATATATATATATATATATATATATATATATATATATATATATATATATATATATATATATATATATATATATATATATATATATATATATATATATATATATATATATATATATATATATATATATATATATATATATATAATAAAAAAAACTTCCAGCAAGAAGGAAAGGTAGATGTTGACAGACAGAGCTGAAAGAGTTTGACTAGGCAAGGTGCAAGCACGGAGGCACAGTTTCAGAGAACAATAGGAGGGACCCCATCAGGTCTATAAGCCTTCCGAGGGTTTAGGCCAGCGAGGGCATGGAAAACATCATTGCGAAGAATTTTAATACGTGGTATGAAGTAGTCAGAGGGTGGAGGAGAGGGAGGAACAAGCCCAGAATCATCCAAGGTAGAGTTTTTAGCAAAGGTTTGAGCAAAGAGTTCAGCTTTAGAAATAGATGTGATAGCAGTGGTGCCATCTGGTTGAAATAAAGGAGGGAAAGAAGAAGAAGCAAAGTTATTGGAGATATTTTTGGCTAGATGCCAGAAGTCACGAGGGAAGTTAGATCTTGAAAGGTTTTGACATTTTCTGTTAATGAAGGAGTTTTTGGCTAGTTGGAGAACAGACTTGGCATGGTTCCGGGCAGAAATATAAAGTGCATGAGATTCTGGTGATGGAAGGCTTAAGTACCTTTTGTGGGCCACCTCTCTATCATGTATAGCACGAGAACAAGCTGTGTTGAACCAAGGTTTAGAAGGTTTAGGTCGAGAAAAAAGAGTGAGGAATGTATGCCTCCATGCCAGACACTATCACCTCTGTTATGCGCTCAGCACACAAAGACGGGTCTCTGACACGGAAGCAGTAGTCATTCCAAGGAAAATCAGCAAAATACCTCCTCAGGTCCCCCCAACTAGCAGAGGCAAAACGCCAGAGGCACCTTCGCTTAGGGGGATCCTGAAGAGGGATTGGAGCGATAGGACAAGATACAGAGATGAGATTGTGATCAGAGGAGCCCAACGGAGACGAAAGGGTGACAGTATAAGCAGAAGGATTAGAGGTCAGGAAAATGTCAAGAATGTTGGGCGTATCTCCAAGACGGTCAGGAATATGAGTAGGGTGTTGCACCAATTGCTCTAGGTCGTGGAGGATAGCAAAGTTGAAGGCTAGTTCACCAGGATGGTCAGTGAAGGGAGAGGAAAGCCAAAGCTGGTGGTGAACACTGAAGTCTCCAAGAATGGAGATCTCTGCATAAGGGATAAGAGTCAGAATGTGCTCCACTTTGGAAGTTAAGTAGTCAAAGAATTTCTTATAGTCAAAGAAGTTAAGTGAGAGGTATACAGCTCAGATAAATTTAGTTTGAGAGTGACTCTGTAGTTGTAGCCAGATGGTGGAAAACTCACTCAAGAGCATGGGCACGAGAGCACATCAAATCATTGCGCACATAAATGCAGCATCCAGCTTTGGATAAAAAATGAGGATAAAGAAAGTAGGAGGGAACAGAAAAGGGGCTACTGTCAGTTGCCTCAGACACCTGAGTTTCAGTGAGGAAAAAAAGATGAGGTTTAGAAGAGGAGAGGTGGTGTTCTACAGATTGAAAACTAGATCTTAGACCACGAATGTTGCAGAAGTTAATGAAGAAAAAGATGAGGGGGATGTCAAGACACTTAGGGTTGTTGTCAGAAGAGCACTCTGACATGGGGACATTTGTGGTCCCCTCCCCAGATGGGGACTCTGAGGCTGGTGTAGGAGTCACCATGAATTTTGAAATTATGAGTGAAAGGCGTGTGTGTGTGTGTGTGTGTGTGTGTGTGTGTGTGTGTGTGTGTGTGTGTGTGTGTGTGTGTGTGTGTGTGTGTGTGTGTGTGTGTGTGCGCGTGTGTTATTAGGTGCTTGTAGTTTTGTGTGGAGGAAGAGAGTTGTCTTTAGAGGGCAGGCTGTGACTGCCCCCTTGTGTTGTGAGACACAAAGGGAAACGTTCAGTGAGGTCACAGCTGGGTTTAATGATAAGTTCACAGCACCCCCTGAACAGTGCTTTAGACCTCACTGGGAATAATTATCATTTTGGCAGGTGCCTACTGCCTCCTCCAGTAAGTATGGTACTCTATTTCCTGACATCAAAGGCACCCTCCCTCTCTCTCTATACCATACTGACAATTACACATAGGGTGGCCTGGACAAAGCCCCCCCCACACAAACATACACACACATACACACACACACACACACATACATACATACACGTACATCATTCAAACTTTTAGCAATAATAATAATAATAATAATAATAATAATAATAATAATAATAATAATAATAATAATAATAATCTATTTATCTACATATGTACCATGCCAGCAATCTCACACAGACTAACTCACACACACACACTAAATAACAGACCAAAACTATGTCAAAAGATAATAAAAAGACAAATGGGCCAATTTTTTGGAAGATAATTAAATTCTTACAAACTGTCAAATTGATTTTATAAAGGGGAGAAGTTGTCTCACTAATGCGTTGTGCTATTATTGAAGAGTGATTCATATAATACAGGAGAGAGAGAGAGAGAGAGAGAGAGAGAGAGAGAGAGAGAGAGAGAGAGAGAGAGAGAGAGAGAGAGAGAGAGAGAGAGAGAGAGAGAGAGAGAGAGAGAGATTTAATAAACATCTCAGATCTTTGGGTACCATAAACATACCCAGATCTTTGGGTAGGTCTCATTCCTACCCAAAGATCTGAGCTCTTTCCGTAGGTGGAAGAAAAAAAAAACAAAACACACACACACACACACACACACACACACACACACACACACACACACACAGTTCATAATATCCCTCCAGATCCACCTAACATTGCTGGATAAAAACATCCCTGACCAGGATTTCTACCTTCTCTTACAATTCCACGTTTGAAATGTTGGCACATGACGTGGCATTTGATACGAAGGTAGGCAAGAACTAACCTATCTAAAGCACTCCTATTACTGTAGTGCACATGACCTCTGAGTGCCTCCCAAGTTGTTCCATGACTGGCTAGCATTTTGAGCACAGGGAGGGAGACACAAGCAAGTCTTGTGTAGCCACAATATACTGTATATGGTGAGACACTGTCATTTTTTTCCCTAATTGTACTTTTAGTTTGCAGCTTTACAATAACATCTTCATTTAAATATATTCTGTCATCAGATCTTATAATTCAATACACTGTACTTATTAAAATAAATATTCGTTCAAAGAGGATGCTACGATTTATCTTCGACCCGCTCGGTCCGGCAATGATGGTGCTCTACGGATCGTCGCGCATCAAGACGCTCGGCGTTGTCGGAGTGACAGAGAAAGCAGGTGAAAACAAAAGGCAACTGAATGTCAGCTTATGCACATGTCTGAATGGCTGGTGAGTGCTACTGCTCTGCTGGTCAGCCCCCAGCTCTGCCTTGCCTTCACTACCCAACAATATCCTTCCCAGCTGTAGCATTAACACTCAAAGGCAAGACAACATAGGACTGCAGTGACTGCCTGCATTGTGGTTCATTTACCTACACTACAACATCAAAAGCTACACTCAAATTATCTTTTACATAGATTTATACTAACTCCTTCCCTACATGGTGGTGCATCCTGATATTTAAAATGGACTGTGAAGCAGCACAGTTAAATCAGAATGTAGTTCAAACTTTTAAAATGTGTAAGTTGTTCTCAGACATCACCTTGCCTCTTCATTAAAGAAAGAAGAAAAAAAAAGTATGGAGGAGGAAGACAAATTCATAATAAGTAGGTACAAAAATTAGCTTAACTAGCAAATATGAATTATTAGTTCAACCTCTAACAAACCTTTACAAAAACAGCACAACTCCAGTTCCCAGCCACAACTGGTTGGCTGACATAAGAAATTTATAACTTATTGTAAACATTTACAAGAAAGCAACAAAGCAAAGACACGTTTACTTGACGTTAGCCAAAAGCCGAATGTTGTCCAAACACGATTCACGTCATCACGTCAGCAAACGTCACCCTTCCATCCACCGCAAGAGAACAACAAGTTACGAGCGGCTCTGACAACAAGAGATGCAGCAAGTGCACGTGCACTCGCAGAGTACGTGTCACATTTTCAGTCCATACCAAAATTTGTAATTAATGTGTAACATTTGGAAGGCAACCGTGCAGAATGAATCGGACAGGTGCAACAAACGACAGCGTGGTGAAACGGTGACCAGAGCCTTCCAGCAGCCTCCCTGAGCCTCACCTTGCAGTCTGCTGTGAGGCAAGAGAATGCCACACTGTCCTCCTCAAAGCGGATCATCGTGTGTTCACGTTCCGGGCCTGCCGGGAAGTAACATTAAGTGCACGTCAGATTTGCAATGGGGTCTCAAATTGACTTACTTATACTAATACTTCTATTGTTATTACTATTATCATTGTTTATATTGCTTCTTGTCACATCCGTGCTCTTAATAACTTAATTCCATGCTTTCAGATTCTGCTTCCAGACCAATCTTCATTCTACTTTCCGGCAGATCTGTAGTGAAAATGTTCAAAATCTGATGAAAAAAAAAAGTGAAGACAATTGTAAAAGCCTATAGATAAGCTAAATATTAATAGATTTTAAAAAAGGGGAGTAAATGCTTATGTGGTGAGGTGTGTGGTGAGGTGGAGTGTGTGGGTGGAGTTTGGTGTGCTCTTCACGGAATGAAGACAGGCAGCAACACACCTTCATTGTGTTGTGGTGCCACGTCTTGATGTGGTCACCACTGCCAGCTTCCATCCTCATTATCCTACTGAAGGCCACACCCAGCAACTCCTTACGCTGTAACAATGTGTAATGTAAATAATGAAGGCCACTTGTAACGAGGGAGCTAGAGTGCTACCACAACACACTTCATGACAGGCAGAACAAGGAGAACAGGTGGACATCCTACATCTTTAGCTTAAAATACGGTTGCATCTCTCTCTCTCTCTCTCTCTCTCTCTCTCTCTCTCTCTCTCTCTCTCTCTCTCTCTCTCTCTCTCCGCACCGGCAGGGGCCTGAAGGGTAAGCTGCACACCTTACACGAGGAAGAGACACAATTTCAGGTCTGCTTCTTTCATTAATCATACACACAGACATAACTCTTTTTTTATTATTACTTTGTGAAAACTGAGAATATGTTTAATTAAACATATGGACTCCAAATTGCATCAATGTTTGTTTCTTAGGTCAACTTAAAAAACTGATTGCAAATATAAAATTTTCTTTTTCAATTATCAAAAACAAACAGTCAAAGAGCACTGATAATTTAATAGTGCACTATGAGCTTAAAGTGATGCAAGATCACTGAGATTCAGCCAAGCAATGGATTACAGGTTATATTACAACTGCAATGTGATAAGAATTATCTTTACACATCAAACTCTTTATGATTTTCACAAAAAAATCAACAAAGTGCAATGGAGGGATCTGAATGATTTCAACACTTGATATCACATTACTCAGCGTGGTGTCCTGAACCAGAACATTTCAAACAAAATGACATTTGTGCAAAATGACGACAATCATATCAACAGTAAATATGAATTTTCTTCACAGAAACAGTGCTTAATGTGCTACCGACAATTAAATACAGCGAACGCGGCGAGAGCAGTGCCGTGCGGAAGGCTTCGGAACACCAAGAATTAGTGAATGCACAACATCCTGCTTGTCGGGGTTTACGTGCCGAAAGGAGCACAAAGCATAAGGCGCGTCTTTCCGTGTCAAGATGAGTACGAACAATTACTGTTCAAAATTTCAAATCGGAATAAGGTCATTTCAAATAAAAGGAATATATAAAACAATATATGAATACATCTTTTAAGTTGTATCATCTCAATACCTGGGGTAAACAGCAAGGAACACAAAGGAAGGTTGCTTTTCACATCAAGTGAAGTGAGTCTAAGTGAGCCTGAAAAGGCCAACACTCAAATCTACAATCACAGCTCTTGCCAATGTTAAAAACAAGAAGAAGAAGAAAAAGGAGAGAGAGAGAGAGAGAGAGAGAGAGAGAGAGAGAGAGAGAGAGAGAGAGAGAGAGAGAGAGAGAGAGAGAGAGGAGAGAGAGAGAGAGATCCTTCCCCTGGCCTTCGAAGTGCTAAGGTCAAGCCACCTCTCACCCAAGAATCTTCACTTCCTCTTCCTCCTCTTTCTCCTCGACTCAAGATGGAGGGAGATGTACGGCCGCCGATTGACTAAGGCAAAGACATACGAGTACAGTGGCCATTGATATCACTAGTGTGTATGTGTGTGTGTGTGTGTGTGTGTGTGTGTGTGTTAAGGAAACACCTGTACACACACACACACACACACACACACACACACACACACAACATGACTATCAACAGATCCTAAAAAAAAAAAAAAAACATACAAATGCGAGCTTTTCAAAATTTGTTAACCCCAAATTTATATGCAGATTTCGGCGTTAAATCGTTAACCAATTGCGATATTTTATAGTGCAGCGAAGTTTCATCGGCCGGGGAGAGGGTGGGAGAGGGGAGGCTGGGAGAGAGGATAAATCGGAAGGGCGAGAGGGGGAAACAGAGAGAGGGGAGAGGGAAGGGCAAAGAGGAATGGTCTGCAGGTGGAGGGAGGGAGGGAGGGAGGGCGAGAAAAACAGTGTGTGGGCAGCGTATGAAAGGCGGAGAGAGAGAGAGAGAGAGAGAGAGAGAGAGAGAGAGAGAGAGAGAGAGAGAGAGAGAGAGAGAGAGAGAGAGAGAGAGAGAGGATCGGGAGTACAAGAGAGGTATAGGGAGGGGTGGAGGGAGAGAATAGAGGCATGGAGGTGAGAAGGATATTGACTATGGGGGAGGGAGAGCAAGGAGAGGAGAGGAGAGTGGAGGTTGGGGAGGAGGGAGGCCTGGGAAAGAGGAGAGGAGGTTGGGGGTTGTTGAGGAGGGAAGGGAGTGAGGAGCTGCCCGGACGACTGGTCAAAAATTATCACAACCAAAAATTAGTAGATTGTGTAATGCTGTCTGTGTGTGCGTGTGTGCGTGCGTGCGTGCGTGCGTGCGTGCGTGCGTGCGTGCGTGCGCGCGCGCGCTCATACCAAATACAAACGAGATCACTCACCTGATGTGTTTTATCATCCGCCCCCATCACCCGGTCACCCGCACCCTGCCCTCCCTCCCCACATCCCGGCCCCACACATCCCGCCCACGCACCCCGCCTGACCCACCACACCACCAACACCACCACCACCACCACTACTGGTTACACATTGTCAAAATTATAGGCATTCACTAATACTTGCATCTGACGGGCCGCTCACCTCATTCTCCTCATCACGTTCTCTTGTGTCGATGAGACCGCGCCTCAGCCTCAGGTCCAGCCGCGGGACAAGCGCTCCTCGCCTGGGAAGTTGTGCCACACCCCCATACGTCCACGGCACGCCACTGTGCTTACTGATTCCGGCCCTTTAATTCTGCCACCTGGTAACTGTCACTAGGGATGCTCTCGCTCCCTGATTGGTTCATGTATTCCCGTTTTTTTTTAATTTGGGCAGCAAATTGGCTCTTACCAAAATCTATATTTAGTAATAAGACACTAGGTTATTCTGACCTTCATAACCTGATGTCTTATATATAAGATTTTGACGGAAGGATATAATTTATCTGCATCACATTTTAAAGAAAACGGAAACACTGAGGCCAATCGGTCAGTAGCAGTGTTACCATGCTCGCGTGTCCTCAGCTGGCAAAACTGAGGAGCGTTCATATCGAAATTGAGTGGCGAAGCTTCATTTGCTCTGAATCGTGACTGTATGAATATGTATCTGAGATTTGTGGTCGTAATAAGAAACGGGTGTGAGAATGACAATGCAAAGAGTTCATGGCCGCTGCAATTTGAAAAAGGGATACAGTCAGGTGCGGGTTTGGTTGAAGTGGAGTGAAGGTGGGTGATGCATTCATTGCCTCATTGCCTCACCGCCTCCCTGCCTTGCGTCACTGCCACGGCCAAAAAAAAAAAACATTGTTGCTCTGCTAGAATGATCGACAAGTGGCACCGGTAACTGTGTTAGAGGCCTCGGCTGAGGGATTCCTCACTGACAGAGGCACGCCCCTGGCCTGACGGGTCACTGGCAGGGTAACAGCGTTGGTCTCTGCTCTGCCAAGGACATGGGGCAGTCTCATTCTCCCAGGGGGCGAGGGGCAGCCCTGACTTGATTCCAGAGGCAGGTGTGGCCCTCTTGTTTCCCTTTTATCTCCTTGGCACTGAGGTCCGATGGTTAAACGGTTTGGTATTTCAATTATCTTTAACAGTAACAGTGGAAGTCATTACTATTTTAAAAGGTGTTTTCAAGATTCTAGTGATAATTTAACAAAGATCGTCATTGAGAGAGCCACCCATGAGAATCTGACTAATCATCTCTGTAGCCTTTGGAAAAATAACCCTTATGAGAAAACTCAGGGTTTAGAAATACGTGGCTATAACATCGAGATAAAGTGGCCTCCTTTGTTTTTCCTTCCCTCCCATCCTTCCACCAAGTCTAAGGGAGGCTCAGCAAGGCACCTCCTCCTCTCCTCCGTGGCTCTAAATTAATAGTGTTATTCCCACACACACACTCCCGCCTCCCCTCTTTACAGGCTGGTTGCAATTTACAGGCTTTTTGTAACATTCCTTCCCTGCCTCCAGAATGTAAGCAGACCTGTTCGATGGCTCTAATTTGCGTGCCCTTGCTGAGGTCACGACGGTGAGCAGGGAACGGCGTGTGTCTGTGTGTGTGCCCTGTATGTTGGCTGTCCTGTCTTTGTCAGATGTACCGCGCTCCGGGACAAGAGAAAACAAGGAAATGAGAAGACGGAAAGACGAGAAGACAAGGAGAAGAGAAGACGAGGAGACGAGGAGATGGAGAGACGAGAAGACGAGAAGACGAGGAGACGAGAAGATGAGAAGACACAGGTGAAAGAAAAAAGAAAAAACTGTGGTGTAATGTATGAGATCTGGAAGGTGTGTATGTGTGTGTGTGTAACGAGGACCACAGGAGTAGATGAGCAGCGGTTCATATGAGGGAATGAAGCATCGCTTCCTACATCGATCACACACACACACACACACACACACCATGGGGATCTGATGCTTGAATAGTCCTCGTGATCAAGGCTCGTGAGAAGGTGTGTGTGTGTGAGTGTGTGTGGGTGGGTGGATGGGTGCGTAGGTGCGTGAAAGGAGTGCAGGAGGGTGGGACAGAGAGAGAGAGGGAGAGAGAGAGGCACCACCACGTTCGGCTCCTTCCGCTGCGGTCCGATCGAGTAATTAGCCAGCAGGGGTTAATAACGACCGCTGAATAGGATGTGCCCTTCCTCACCCTGGGCCGGAATATTGGCTCCACCGCGCCCCTCGAGCTACGCCAGGCGGGGGAGGGCAGGAGGAGGGTGAGGGCGGCGCGGGAAGTGTCACCTCTTTGGAATTATTAGTAACTGTCTTGTTCTCGTATTTACTTGGATCTAATTGTTTATCTGTGTCTGTATTCGTATATTTGGATCAGCTTCTTTGTTTCTATTCGTCTGTTTGTTTGTTTTTTATCTCCTATTGATCTATCTGTGATTTTTATAATTGTATTTATCTGGTGTTTCGAGCTACATGTCTGTCTATTCGTCTGTTTGCAGTTCATATATCTGTATGCATCTCTGTATTTCAGTCTACCTGTTTATTCATCTACCTATCTATCTATCTATTTATCTATCTATCTACATATGAAATCATCTTATCTTTCTTCTTTCGTCTCAAAACACACACACACACACACACACACACACCTGCAGCAGGGAGGGAAGGAGAGAGGGGGACAGGGAGGTGGCGCCGCTACCTGGGCCCATAAATCACCTTATTTTATTCGCTGCGTCAACTCGCCTCTCCTCGTTTATAATATACTTTTATTTCAAATGCAAAAATATGGGATAACCACAGCGCGCCGACACACACACACACACACACACACACGGCGGCAATAATATGACCTGCTCCATTACATTCTTCCTTCCTCCACTGAAGACATTCTCGTGAAATCAAAAGTCACAGCTGCAAAATGCCTAAATATATGTCCAGGGAGAGAGAGAGAGAGAGAGAGAGAGAGAGAGAGAGAGAGAGAGAGAGAGAGAGAGAGAGAGAGAGAGAGAGAGAGCGGGGGGGGGTGTGAGGAAGGAGAAAGAAACTAAGAGAAACTAATAACTAGAAGATCGAGTTCCTTTTTTTTTAATAATATACAAATTTATGGATGGGAATGATAGATGGATATAGGCAAGCATGTTTGGGACAGGGACCACAACGTGTAGGCCTAATGGCTTCTTGCAGTTTCCTTCATTTTCTTATGTCCTTATGAAACCTACACATAACGCAGCCGTGGTGGGCGTCAGGAGGCCTCGTCACTATACATAAGCTGCTTCGCTAATTAACCACTGTAAGCTCGAAAGTCGCACAGCACACTGGTTCCACTAATAGCGTAATGCACAATAATGATAGGAGGGAATGGAGAGATGCTTTAAATCGTCACAATCAGGCGAGGAGCTGCAAGGGAAAGGAGTCTGATGTGTCGAGAGTAGCATCTTATTTCAGTGTAGCATTTCACCACCAGATGAAAGAGACCTTAACCCATTCGTTGCTAGACACAGTGCTTCCTACAATGCTACAATGCTCACCTACAGCTTTTTTACGCACTTGATTCTCGTACTACCTTCTTTTAAATATTTATTTACCCTAGAAAGAACAAAATTTATTTTCTCCTTTTTTTTTCAGTGTCTCTGCAAACATATCTTTTACAGTCCCCTGAAGGGTTAAGGACAACCAAAGCAGTGAAAATGTTGTAAGATATTCTATATACTACTCAACCACGGGAGGAGGAATAGAAGCGGAAAACAAGAATGAGCGAGAGGTTGTTGCAAGTGTACACTGCAGAAGGAAATAGAAGGGAAAAGAACAAGGAGAGAGAGAGAGAGAGAGAGAGAGAGAGAAGGGGAAGGGGGAAGGGGGGAAGGGTGGAGCATGGCAGGAGGAGTAGGAAGAGAGAGAGAGAGAGACGTGAGATAGGCCGGGAGGAGAAGATACACTTACAACAGATAGAAAACAGATGAAGGAAATAACGAGAAGAATTAACGAGGGAGAGAAGAGGAGGATGGACGAGGGTGGGAGGGCGTGAGGCAGGGCGGGAAGAGATGGAAGTAATGCAGAGAGGAATGAGGAAGCTCAGGGAAGGGTGGTAATGGCCTCGAGAGATCAGCTACAATGGTTCCTTTCCCTGACCTGAGGGAGAGAGCGGCCCGCGGCACTCAGGCATTGCAGGTTACGTGGGCGTGAGGCAATCTAGGCATACCTGGAGCTAATCTCTTGACGGAGGCGCTGAAGGAGTTTCCTATATTGATGATAAACTAAGCATTTATTTCTACAAGAAGGCAGGTATATATGTAAATTATTGTTTTTGTATTACGAAACAGCTGTGTGAAAAGAATTAAGTCGAAAATCTGCGGATACCAGGAGCTAATCTCTTGACGGAGGCGCTGAAGGAGTTCCTTATGTTGTTGATAAATATGGTACCGCTAAATTAACCATTGTTTTCGAGAAGGCAGGTTTAGATGTAAATTACTGTAAATTATTCTTTCTTTCTGTCCATCTTTCTCCCACAATGACATACTCTGTTCCACTCTGTTTCAATCTGTTCCACCCTGTCCCACTCTGCTCCTCTCTGTCCTTCTCTGCTCCACTCCACTCTGTCCCTCATCAAAACAAGCCTCACATCCCCCAGTTCATCACCTAAATAACCCACATATTTCGGGCTTCCCTTAATGAGCGCCCGCCGCGTGCACTACCCCTTGTGGCAGAGAAGCGACGGCTGGCGACAGGACATCTGCACTGCACCTTCTGACGAAGAGGCAGAAGGCATGATAGCACGAGTGAGAGGGAAGGAAGCGTGAGGACAGGCGAAGCAGCAGGGAATACTCTAACAACATGCCAGCTAAGGTACTTTTTCCTTTTAACAGCGGGTGCGTTGCAAAGGACTGAAGGAGCGCTAATAAGATGAAGGATGCTTGTGAAGTGTGTAGTCAGTGCAAAGTGGTAGAGGACAGAGAGAGAGAGAGAGAGAGAGAGAGAGAGAGAGAGAGAGAGAGAGAGAGAGAGAGAGAGAGAGAGAGAGAGAGAGAGAGAGAGAGAGAGAGAGAGAGAGAGAGAGAGAGACAAAGGGACGACAGTGACAAAGACCAGTAGACACATCCACCCACCCACACCGACCCACCCACACACACACACACACACACACACACACACACACACACCACACCACACACACACACACACACACACACACACACACAGACGGACTGAAAGACAGACAGACAGACACAGAGAAGGCTGCCACTTAGTCCGCAGCCGTATCCCTGCCCCGCCTTTGTCACCCTCTCCACGATTGCTCTTAAAATTTAAACTCCTTATTGTTACACATTCTTCTCCCGAGGAGGTGTTGTGAATAGCCATTGTTTCCAGGCACAAGGGGATGCTTTTATCACATTCCACACCGGGGTAGCGCGTGGCCCGGGCCTCCTCCCGGCCCTTACTGATACGCATTTACTGTACATGGGTCTTAGCCCAGTGTCACGAAATAGTTTGAGCTCTCCTTCTTGTTAATCCATCGCTAGAATCATAAAAAGCTTACTTAAAAACTCTCATTACGGCTAATTGCAAAGGCCACAAGCATTGTTATGGTTCTCACTAGTCTTTCCCCTATCAATGATGCAGTATCCTTGTTAATCTGCCACTAGAATCATAAAAGCTGCCTTGAAAACTCTCGTTACGACTGATTTCAAAGGCTATAATCGTAATTGGGTTCTCATGGGTCTCTTTTTATCAATGAAAACAGCAATAACGCTGGTAATTTTTTAAGAAGCTATTACCGAATGGCCGAAGAACACTCACATGCTTCCTATCAATCTAATCTTCGACGGCGACTGCATCGGGAGCTCTGGAAGGCGGCATGAGCCTTTACAAAAGTGTCACTTGAAAAATCTGCCTGCGCCATTGCGGGAGGGAACCGATTAACTAAGACTCCACAAATTCAACCCTTTGACTACCATGGGCATTCTTCACTAACCTCTAAAACTGTGTAAAAATAGTTTGCGTGAAGGAAGTTAATCTTAGCTTTTTTCAGACTACAAAAATATTTAAGAGAGCTTAGTACGTAAATAAGTTTCTAAAGATCTGTTCGCGAAAGGATAGTTTTACCACGACTGCCTTCCGACACTTCAGGCTAAGAACGTTAAAAAAAGTGCACGGGTGATGTGGTGCAGAGGACGAAAGCTAAATATAGAAAGCAATACACACATACCCGCCCCCCGAGTCAGGCGGATCAGGGTAGGCGTAAGGGTGTGTGGGCGGGTCCCTCGGGTCACTTGGGCGGCGGTGGCATGAATACACGATACACTCGATAATTATTCATGTAGCGGGCACGGTAGATCACTGAGTCCTGTATTTCCACACGTTTCGCCGCCTCATAGCGACTACTGGTAACTTCAGAGCGATAGAAAAGATACTGTGGTTTTCAATGGTGTTTTTATGATTCTACTTATAGTTTAGCAAGAATTTCCTATGATTAATAGGAAAAACATCCATGAAGACCTAAACAATAATAATAATAACTACTACTACTACTATTACTACTACGTACTACTACTGCTACTACTACTACTACTACTACTACTACTGTCATCACATAAGCCACCACTGTAAGAATCACTTCACGAGGAAATCAAGACCCGAACAAAAGATCTGTATGAAATAGAAATGTTTCATAGAGGGACTGCCACGTGTAGGCCTGATGGCTTCTTGCAGCTTCCCTTATTTTCTTATGCTCTTATGTTCTTATCTATCAGCTGAGGTCCCGGTGCTCCAGTCAAGGGCAAAGGTTATCTACGGAGTTCGCAGAGGAAAAAATAGTTCAGTGTATGGGAAAAAAAAAAAATCATTTCTATTCACCAGTCTTATAATGATGTTCAGTGACTAGAAAAAAAGGCCGTTTCCCATCCTCCTCCTCTCCTCCTCCTCCTCCTCCTCCTCCTCCTCCTCTTCCTACTCGTCATGCTTCTTACACTCATCCTTTTCCTTCACTCGCTACTCCTTCCTTTCTCCTTCTCCTCCTCCTCTTCCTCCTCCTTGTCATGCTTTTCCTTCCTTTCTCTTCCTCCTCCTTCTCCTCCTCCTCCTCCTCCTCCTCCTCCTTCTCCTCCTCCTCTTTCTCCTTCTCCTCCCCCTCTTCCCCCTCTTCCTCTTTCCCCTCTTCCTTCTTCTCTTGTTATTCCACATCTCCCTCTTCTTGCTTCTCCTCCTTCTCTTCCTCTTCCTCCTTCTCCTCCTCCTCCTCCTCCTCCTCCTCTTCCTCTTTCTTCTCTTCCTTCTCCTCTTGTAACTCCACCTCTCCCTCCTCCTCCTCTTCCTCCTCCTCTCCCTCCTCCTCCTCCTCGTTCTCTTCCTCTTCCTCCTCCTTCTTACTTCTTTTCTATAGCGGTAACACTAATGGGGCGGGACAAAAGGACAAAATACATGCACTATACATTATAAACCTCAAGAAAACCCCTAAAAGTCGTGGCCTCGCGTCCCATAAAGGAGAGTCACGTAGCGAACACTGGAGTTGGATGGGAGATGGCAGTAGGAGTTTTTGATATTATTTTTTACGTGAGTGTTAAGAAGTCTAGATAGGTGTGAAAAATATGACGAGAAGTAGGGATTTTTTTATCAGTTAGTCTGGTGAAGAGCACAAAATATATAAGTAAATAGATAAATGAATAAATAAGTAAATAAATAAGTTAGTAAACAAATATATAAGAATGTGAGGGTAAGAGTTTAAAATCAGGTTACATTAGATTAGATTAGGTATTATCAAGCAGATTTCCCTCCTTCCACTCTGAACCAGTTTAGAAAAAGTCATCCTTATGAGAAAGTGCTTCAAGTGTTCCTGCTTATAACACGTCAAACGCCTTCACGAGGTGAGAAGTTCAATCATTCGCATCTGAGTACTTCGAAACAAGACTCCAAGAGGCAACGGAACGGAAGGAAATGAGAAAACAAGCTCAAATAACCGAAACAGTGAGCTGAACGAAGATTACTGGGAGGGCGACAGGAGGTGAAGGACAGTTTGACGCTCTGGAGTTTCACATACCAGGCCGAGGCAAGGAAGAAGGAAGCAGGGCAGGGACGCACTTCTAATTAATCTTATCGTCTCGTCCCTCCTTCGTTGGCGGCGGGGTCCCTTGGCTGGATTATACACTGAGAGATTGATGCGATGCGATGGGTACCTAGGTAGATAGATGGTGAGAGAGAGAGAGAGAGAGAGAGAGAGAGAGAGAGAGAGAGAGAGAGAGAGAGAGAGAGAGAGAGAGAGAGGCAGATAAACACACAGACCAAAGAAGAACAAAGAAAGAGATGAAGACAGACGAAATTACCTAGAATCACACACACACACACACACACACACACACACACACACACACACACACACACATTCATATATCTACGTACACACGAAACACACACACACAAACACACACACATATACAAACAAACATACATACATACATTAACATTCACCCACGCATGGAATTTCAGTGTTAAGCTAAATAAAACCATCGCGGAGGTGAACGGCCTGAAAAGTTCCATTTATATCACCACGGGGAAAACTCCCTTCGCCTCAAAGTGGTTTGCAGATACAGCACTCGGCACTTCGGGAGAGAAACGCGGCTTTGTCAATGAGCTGCTGGTACTTATTGTTTGTGGAGGAGGAGGAGGAGGAGGAGGATGAAGGAGGAGGAGGAGGAGGAGGAGGAGGAGGTTAGATGTTGATGGTTACTGTGGTTATTTCATATTTCTCTCTCTCTCTCTCTCTCTCTCTCTCTCTCTCTCTCTCTCTCTCTCTCTCTCTCTCTCTCTCTCTCTCTCTTCTCTGGAGTGGGACACGCGGCTTATTTTTGGGTTACTGATGTGTTTCCTTAACCCAAGTGACATTATGGCCAATTGTGGTGCGTGTGCATGGAAATATACCGAAACACACACACACACACACACACACACACACACACACACAGATAGATAGACAGATAGATACAATGTTTGATTGCTTGATCGCATGAGTTGAGTGACCGACTCATTGACTGACAGACACTCACAAATAGATACAGATAGATAGATAGACAGATAGATAAGTAGGTAGGTAGGTAGGTAGGTGGGTAGGTAGGTAAATAAATACATAGCTATACAATGGAAAGAAAATTTGAGAGCAGAGAGAGAGAGAGAGAGAGAGAGAGAGAGAGAGAGAGAGAGAGAGAGAGAGAGAGAGAGAGACTCGCTCCGGTCTGTGTATGGAATCCGTGTTTATTCCTCGCATTACTAGGGCCACCATTCTGTAAGGGGAGGAAGACTGGGCAGTCAGCCAGCCAGATATAAACATTCTAATGCGGGACTTGCATGACCGCCCCTAATACTTGTCACTCTATTTTTCAGATGTTTGTAAATTACGACGTATTATCTAAATATACAAAACTCTCCGGAGGGAAGAAGATTTCCTCAAGACCCCCCTAGGGATATTACGCAGGGCAAGGGGGAAGTAAAGGGTTATATGGGATACGTGGGTGGCAGGGATTGACGTCATGTGGCCCAGGATGCACTGCGGTGTTACTCTTACTTGATGGGGAAAGCGAAGCGGGACAGGCAGACGAATGGTGAGCTTAATGATGTATACAGTGACGGTCAGAAGTAGTGATTTATTGAAGAAGTCATGGTCAGAAGTAATAAAAGCAGACAGATGAGGAACATATTTTTGTAACCGGTGTACAGTCACGGTCAGAAGTAGTGGTAAAGGCAGACAGACAAGTGGTGAGTTTATCAATGTGCGCTCACGGCCGGAAGTAGTGATTTATTGATGTACAGTCACGGTTGGAAATAAAATGTTTTTGCAGTTACCTTCCATATGATTTGCTGACAGTCTATCAGATTTCAAGTTTCGTAGTGGAGCCCTCAGCAGAGAGAGAGAGAGGTCCCTTTTCCTAGATGGACAATCAGGATTACTGCACATAACGTAACGCTAAAGAATTACAGCTGGAAACAATAGCCAACGCAGCACTGCAGTCAAGCCTATTGTTCCTTGAAATCGAGTATCTATGTGCCAATATCACATTCTTCATCACTGTTACCATTGCATTATTTCATTGCCTCCTTGTCTGTATACATTCTTAGCCACCGCATCACTACGCAGCTTAGCCAGAGTGAAGGGGTCTCTCAGGCTATAAGGATCCTATTTTGATACGTTCTCTCTCATAAGAGCTATTTTCAAGGGGAACATAATTAGTCGACATCTGACCAACAGTAATGATTTTACAATGGGGCGATGGGACCAACAGTGTGAATGGTGTATGTATGAGTGTGTGGGTGTCTTGTCTGGGCCACCCCGTGTGGGATTGCCAGCCTGGTATATAGACAGATAGAAAACTGAATAGTGCTGAATGAGTTACACAAGCAAACACATAAAGCGTAAAAACTTGCGCAGGGACACGAACAGTCTCTGAGTCGTTAAATGTTTCATAATGGTGTAGTTATGTTGCACCATACGTGAGATTTGGCTTGTCTGATAAATACATGGAGTGTGACGCCTCGCTGTGACACTATTCTGGGCCGCATCGGAACAAGCAGCGGGGCAGAGGAGAGGCGGGGCGGGGCGGTGGGACGGGGCGGAGAGGTTCCATGATACTCTAACCAGACCCCCGTGAAGCAGAGCAGTAATATGCGACCCGGTGACAGCCCGCCCCCACCGCTCGTTTGTTATCTCCCTAACACACACACACGCACACACAAGAGTAATAATGGCGTGTATTGCCTCATAACAAAACCGCATTACAAAGTTATACAAGCTGTGGCAGGGGACTCCCCTTGCATGTATTGCACTCATAACAAAACCACATTTACAAAGTTATACAAGTGTGGCAGCAAGAAGTCCCTTCAGTGGTACACAATATCAGGCAGCGAGCGGTGGCCGGAGCTGGCGGAGTGGTCAGCGGCCCGTCAGTGTGTGACCAGCGGTGTCGCGTTTTTGTACAACATTTTGTAACTCCAAACACTCACTTCTTTCACTATCATGGATGGCAGGGGATGTAATGATGAGTGCATGAAGTCAAAAACCTTGCATAGAATATTTTGTCAGGGTGAAATTGTATGGGAAAGATTGTTATTTGGCTTCTTGAAAACAATGAAGCTGAGTGAAACAAGAGATCCTAATATACAGACTTTAGCGTAAAAAGGGAAAAAAAATCTGGAAAAGGAGATACATAACTATAAGGAAATCTCTAAAGAGCAGACACACACTAAATGCTACACATACCGCTAATGCAATTTTCAAGCCACCAACACCCAGAACTCTTTCATAGTAATTCTAGAATGCATTCCCGCACATTCCAAGACGAATTACTTTGCGATAGCAACAAACAGCGGAAATAAATGAGCTTGCGTATGCCACCTCGATTAAATGCATTTCAGCTTGCATAATGAGCCCAGCGCGAATATTTGAACAACACGTTTAGCTGCAATGCCAATATTCGCTAATGGAGTTATCTACGTAATTATTAAAGGAAAACAATTGCTTTCCGTGACACTTCCTCGGTATTGATATTTAGTGATTATCAAACAAGCCAAACAAGCAGATGATACCTTATCTTATTTACGATAAGAGAGAACCAGATGATACCAAACATTCGCCATACTTTTCCCTTTGAAGCTTCGTCTAATTAATCTAATCTCATAACTCTTAATTAATGAAAGTTCGGGTTACTTTTGGAGTCCTTACTTACGTATCTTGAGCTCCACCACGGAGACACAAAGACGCACCATGGATCATATTCTGAAACGTCTCTGCGTCTTATCTCGACTCGACCAATGACTTGCGTTGAGTATTTGACTGTCAAACTAACTTTCCTAAACAGTATTATATCTTCTAAAGCCAAACTAACAAAACCAAGCTAACCTAAATAGTACTAGATCTCTTTTAAATTTCAATCTAACCTAAACAGTGCTAGTGGAAGAGGCATTCGGGTTCCGAAGTGTGTTTCATGGTGCCGGTGACAGGTTAACAAGGATTCTACACCATCACTGAAAAAAAAAAAAAAAAAAAGGAAAAGGAAATGAAAACCCGACTTCTCCATCTCTGCTTAGCCTTTGAAAATAGTCTTGATGAGAACCTAAAGCGTTTCAGAGTACGGGTTACATGAAAACGACACAGATAAGAATGACAACAAGTGTTGGCTTGTGTCGTCACACGCTTGGATTGTGAATGTGAGCAGCTTCAAATTACTACCGGTCGTTACACAACAACACAGAAATCAGTGTGTGCTTATTTATGCATCACTCTGTCATTATACTGTATGATACAACTACACTAATCACCTGTATCTCTTTCAAACCCCCTCTTACACGACACACAATAAAGAGTGTATTTCCATCTCTTAACAGCCAAACTAAATACATGTCGCCCTTTGAGCCTGCCAATAACAAGACAACTTAGAATGCCAATCTGAAGCTTAACATTGTGATCTGTGGCTGCCAGTAACAACACAAGCAGCCTGCACGCCCCGCTGCCTCAGTACACTCAGTTACCTCAGTCCCTCACCACTAGATAACCAATAAGTGCGTTGATATTTGAAGCCAGACTAACCTAAACAGTATTAGATCTTCTAAAGCCAAACTAACATAAACCAAACTACCTAAATAGTATTAGATATCTTAAATCAACCTAAACAGTATGAGCCAAACTAACATAAACAGTATTAGATCTCCTGAAGCTAAAGTAACCTAAGTAGTATTAGATCTCTGTGTATACTCCTCACATATGCGGACGAAGCACAATAATTATTCCACGTGTATCATCAGTAAAGAAGTTAAGTGGTGAGATGGATTTCGCTCAGCTGCTGGTGGTGTGTGAAAAGCGATGGTAGTGGTGATGGCGGTGATAGTGGTGGTGGTGGTGGATTGGCGCCGGAGGATGGAATGGAAGTGATCGAGTGTGCCAACGAGATTATGAAGGCAGGGTGATTATACAGCTGTGAGAGATGAGAGAGAGAGAGAGAGAGAGAGAGAGAGAGAGAGAGAGAGAGAGAGAGAGAGAGAGAGAGAGAGAGACTTCGAAACATGTAGATTAGCGGGACAGTTTCCAATATTTCATACAGAAAATAAAAAAAAAGGGGGAGAAAAAGTAAAAAACATGATGTAGGGAAGGAATGGAGAAAGGATGGAAGAAGGAAAGAACGAAGGAACGAAGGAACGAAGGAAAGAAGGAAGGAGGAAAGTAAGGTATGAGCTAGGGGAAGGAGGAAGGATGGAATGAAGAGGGAGCTGGAAGGTTGGTTTATCACGTAGTAAAAAGTTCTTCAGGTTCTCGTCTCCTATTAAGGCGGCTGATGATTAAAGGAGAGAAAGATAAATCGATGCAAACTGCTCCCTGATTTCCCAAGCGGCTGAATACTCACTTTTTTCTAGTCTCCCTCCTACAGTTGAAAAAAGGGGAAGAAACTAAGTTAATCTTTGTAACTACTCTGCGGCGAATATGAAAGGTATGTAATCTCTCTCTCTCTCTCTCGTCTCTCTCTCTCTCTCTCTCTCTCTCTCTCTCTCTCTCTCTCTCTCTCTCTCCAAAATAGTTTCTTTTTGCTCTCTAAAGGGCCACTGCTGAGTTCCTTCAAATTTAGCCAAAGAGCAACAAAATCCAGAGAGCTATTTAAGATCGTCAAAGGAGATTACTGGAGAACTGCCGAGAGAGAGAGAGAGAGAGAGAGAGAGAGAGAGAGAGGAAGAAGAAGAAGAAGAAGAAGAAGAAGAAGAAGAAGAAGAAGAAGAAGAAGAAGAAGAAGAAGAGGAAGAAGAGGAAGAAGAAGACAGCCCGGGCAGTGTTCGGAGCGGTGTTATCCCTACTGAAGGTTCGACAGATGGCTCAGGAAATGTTTCAAATTGAGAAGTGCCGACTTTTTTAATCTGGTGTTCGCGACAGTTGGACCTATCAGAGAGAGAGAGAGAGAGAGAGAGAGAGAGAGAGAGAGAGAGAGAGAGAGAGAGAGGGATTAATGTTACTTTCGTGAGGTAAAGTATTTCTGAACAGTTAGTTTTTACATTCCAGCAGAGAGTTTCCTTCTTCTTCTTCTTCTTTTTTTCATGTATCTTTATATAAGTTAATATTTTCTTACTTTTCCTTTTGTTATTTGAATTATTTCCCTCCTTTCGCTTTTTTCTCTTATTTTTTTTTCTACATTTTCATTTTTCATTCTACTTTTCCTTCCCAACATAGGTTATAGTGAAGACCTTGTATCATTTATTTACTAAGGATGAAGAACCAATCATAGACGCGCCCTTTCATACAAAAAACCCAAGCTGTACCAGTTGTTCTGGTGTGAATGTGAAAGGTCATTACTACGTGACCCTTAACGACGTCTAGATGACCCGCCGAGACTCCTCGTAGTAGCAGGACAGTTTGATTCACTCGTAGTTCAGGAGGTTCGCCTTTGTAACGCCACTCGCTCGTTTTTCTTTCCTTCGTCCAAATAACCCGTCTTTCAATTTCTATTCTCCTATCTTCTTGAATTTATGTCCTTTTATATGTTCTGTATTTTCATTATCAAGTGTCTGCCTGTTGTGTCCCCCTCTTTCTTTTCGTATGAGGAGCCACAGTCATTACAGGCACGTGATTTGCTCCTGACGCTGCGCACTTCTACTTTAAACGTCTCCAGCACGCTGGAATGACGACACCAAAACATGCAAATGCTGCCTCGCCTCGCCTTGCTTCTGACTCTCGCCGGGCTCCCTTAACAGTCCCTCTGGCACTTTTGTCTCCTCGCACACAGGAGGCGGCAATTTCGCTGGCCTTTTCCCTTCCTTTATTGGCCTGGGTGTATCTGTGTAAATCTTGAAAACGGAGTAATTGTAGATGTGAGGGTCACCAGGTGTGTCTCGCCTGGGAGGGTCCCCCAGCACCCTGCCTCCATCGCTCATCACCCTCTCTTGCTGCGGCCCAAAGCTGCTTCACTCGAGCACCTGACAGCCCACTCTGCACCGCCCCTCGCCTTTTCTAACAACTGCACTGCTACGGAATTTCAAAGCTACGTGATTTCTTTTCTGGAAACACGCGACGCTGCAACTTCTGTGTGAAGTGTCCTGTGTGTGCGTCGCTTGTTACTCTCCGCCACCACCACCACGACTTTATATCACTCCTGGCCAAATAGAGCAGTCTGCATTTCATTCCTCAACCCCTTTTATTCCTCGATTTGATAGACGGAATCTGAGAATACCTTATTTCTTTTCATCTCATTTTTATTTCGCTCTCTCCTCCATGTATTCAGTTCTTGGATGCATGGAAAACTACGCGGTTCCTTTGCCTCCCGGAAGTCTGATTGTACGCACACACATTCTCCCTCCCTTCGGCTGAGTCGCTTCCATGTAAGATCCAATACCGCCTGTTATCCTGTTTGTGCGGCTTGAGCGTCTTAAGGGGGCTCGAAGCTGGATTTTCACCTAGTGAGTGTTTGTGTGTGTGTGTGTGTGTGTGTGTGTGTGTGTTTGTGTGTGTGTGTGTGTGTGTGTGTGTGTGTGTGTTTCAAACTTAACTTGACGTTACTGAAAGATATTTTGGCAGAGAAGTAAGTAAAAGATTCTCCGGAAGTTCTGAAAACAACAACAGCAACAACAACGACAACAACAACAACAACAACAACAACAACAACAAACATAAACAACATAAACAACAACAACAACAACAACAACAACAACGAGAGAGAGAGAGAGAGAGAGAGAGAGAGAGAGAGAGAGAGAGAGAGAGAGAGAGAGAGAGAGAGAGAGAGAGACAGCGCGCACTTCACCCAAGCATGAAGAGAAAGCAAGACAATGTGGCGCATCGATAATTTCACAGACACTCCCCGTATCACTCTCTGTGCCTGCACTTTACCCTTACCGCAGAGTACACGGGAGCCCGCCGAGCACTCCCCTCCCGCCCTGGGCCCGCCAACATACAGGGAGCACACGGCAAGAGCGACACAAAGGCCGGGAAGAACACCGCACTCAAAGAAGGAAGAATGAAGAGTCGATACTACAGGAAATGTCTGTTAATCAGGAAGGCGCAGCAGAAGCTCACGGCAGCGAGGAGAAAGCTTGCGGAAGCTATGATAGCTGCAGTACATTTGCCATACATCGCTGTACTATTTTCAAAAATTAACATGAGGGAGGAACAAACATTAACAGACCTGTATGATATGGTTTGATTTACTGTTTCAATTAAGCATGAACTATTGATATGGAAGGCGCGATGTAAATTCTATTAACTATTATACTT
>NC_087169.1:2847116-2952116 GCF_035594125.1 Scylla paramamosain
AGATGTAAAGAAAAGGGACGTGCTATAGAAGTTATGAAATGAATGGATGGGATAAGAAACAAAACACTAATAATCTTTGCTTCCTTTGAAAATCGTCCTAATGAGAAATAAATAAAAAAAAAAAAACTGAATACTAACCATAGGAAGAACGAAAAGAAAAAAGAAACATAAAAAGAGACGCACCAGAAGTACATTACAAAATGTACTTTGTATAGATTTGTATGGAAAGTTTCCCGAGATGATGTATTGACCATGAATATTTCTCTTGGTAATGTTTTATGCTTTGTCCAGGCTAAGTATGCGGTCTTGTATAGCGTAATGTACGGCAGACATTGACAGGTCTATGAAAGGGAGGTCAATATATTACAACCCCAAGAGTTAGGCAAGACAAAGAAAAAGGTAAAGAAAACTAAAGACAAAGAAAGAGGATAGAGAGAAACGTTGAAGAAAATATTTAAGAGAGCATGAAAGAAAGGAAATGAAAAGGCAGGAAAGGAAGAGGGACATTAAATGGAGGAAAGGAAAGAAAGAACGAAAGCCAATAAAAGACGCATAGAAGGAAGAAAAGTGAGAGAAATAGGAACATAAGTGGAAAAAGGGGGAAGAAGAAAAAACGAATGAAAACCAAAAGAAAAGTTAAAGAAACAAGAAAAATAAATGGAAGGATGAAAGAAAAGTGATGGGAAAAATTATTAAGAAAGAAAACAATGAAAAAGTAGTAAAGAATGAGGAAAATAAATAGGAAAAGAGGAAAAAAGAAACAAAAAGAAGAAAGGAAACAAGAATAAAATGGAAGATAAATAAAAAAGTGGAAGGAAACAGATGAAGGAAAATAATTAAAATAACTGAAATGGAGGAGGAAAATCTGGAAAAAGACCAATTTATATGAAGAAAAAAAGAACGAAAGGAAGAAAGAAGCAATAGACAAGATAAAAACAAGGAAAATAAAAGAAACAACAAACAAAAGAAATAGGAAACAGGAATATGTAAGAAAGAGAGGACGAGAAGAAAGAAAACAAAAAAGAAAGAGGAAGGAGCAGGAAAGAAAGAAAGGAAGGCACGAAAACTTTGCTGGCACACGAGTAAGTCATATTTCATCAAGTTTGTGTTCCGTCCGCTGCCTGACCTCCACCTGCTCCCACTCCTCCCCCTCTCCTCCTTCTGACCCGCTGACCTGCACTCCACCACCACTCGTACATCACAATAAACCATCACATTTTCTTCCTCTAAATGCTGCTTTAAATGTTTCCCTTAATAAGCGCCTCACATTTTCAGTGTTCTGGTCATCTTAATATTCAGGGCACCGGGAGTAATTATTTGCATACACACAGGGAGAAAGAATAGAAACGTAAGTGCCTAACATATTACAGCAGTTTATCTCTTTATTTTCTAGGTTACATTATTATTCAAGAGACTAGTATAAGTATCTTAGAAATTCTTAGTGATTATGGGGGAAAAGTGTTTGCATATACAGAGAAGATGACATTACAGCTGGGTAATTTTTTTCTAGGTTACAACAAACAATACACGAGGCTCTAGTACAAAGGTACTGCCTAAAATTTATGGGTGATTATGGAAAAAAAATACATTGTGAAGCAGTGAAAATAGAAAGCTGAGTGGGCAAGACTTGGTTCCTGCTTCCTCAGCCCAACACTACGCCAACCACACACTGCCTTGGGCTTATATGGATTGGCCCAAACTCACTACGGCTTACTACATCCCACCTCGACCTGACGCAGCCCACCGCAACCCGAAGCACCACCGAGGACCTGCCCTGCCTGCATCACTCCGCGGGAAACTGCTAAAAGAATTTTCTCAAGATGTATACTTGTTCATAGATGAAAACTAAATAAAGGTGTATCATTTTAAGATAACAACACACACACCTACAGCATGGATCAGTCAGCAGCTCTGATTTCCCTTACCTTTAAACCTCGCCGCGGGATAAAAAAAAATATTCCTACCATATTATAATAATTTTCCACTCTGGCGCAAAAAATGTTAGTCTCCTACGTGCCTTGAGGAGTCCAGAGTACACGAAGGAACAGAAACATGCTGCTAATGGAGGCAATACGTCGAGGGCGCAGGGGAGGCGAGGCTAAGAAGGACTAGCTGGCTGTAAGAGCACCGTAGCTTTCTCGCCAAGCCTTCGGGGAACGCGGGAAGGAAGTATTTGCCAGAAAGAAAATGTTCCCGGAGTTAGAAAATGAGCAGACTAATTTCCGTACACGTAAATACTTTGGGATAAGAACAGAAGAGAACGTTGAGCACATTTTCTCTTCCGAATTATATAAGTATTGGATACTCGTAAAGAAGAGAAAAAAGAGTAGGTGGGATGTGTGTGGGCGGCGTGGCTGACAGGCGCTCGCCCACCACACTCATGAAAATGAAAATAATGGTAATAACACTGCTGACAAAAGTTTCATTCGGTGAGGAGAGATAGGAAGACATACTCCGGGCGGTGTTTACCGAGGTCCAGCGGCCTCCTGGACACACAAGGACAGAATGAGGTGGTCAAGTGTTGCCGTGGAGGGCCGGCCGTCCCCCGCTGATAAAAGAGGCAGCCCCGCACTTGGCTGTCTGGGGACGGGACGAAAAGTGAAGCTGCCTCCCGGGCCCCGCATTGCTCAAGCGTACAGGCAGGACTGGACTGGAGGTCTTGGCTGGGCCGTCCTTTTGTTCCTGCAGTTTTAGCTCCCGCGGCTTAGACCCTTCAGACTTTGACATGTAAAGTGGTGCAGGGACTAAAAGACGCTTTGCCGCGGTGACTGCTTCCGCCTCTTCAGCTTCTGGCCAAACGATCCCTAAGAATCTTTAACTTGTTTAGCGAGGAAGTTCAGTAAGACTCCCGCTCTCCATGACCGGTAGTGAAAGTTGTGAAGGATTACAAAATGCTAAGACATTCAGCAGGTTACACGTCACTCCCGCTGCTCTCTCTCTCTCTCTCTCTCTCTCTCTCTCTCTCTCTCTCTCTCTCTCTCTCTCTCTCTCTCTCTCTCTCTCTCTCTATCTATCTATCTATCTATCTATCTATCTATCTATCTATCTATCTATCTATCTATCTCTCTCTCTCTCTCTCTCTCTCTCTCTCTCTCTCTCTCTCTCTCTCTCTCTCTCTCTCTCTCTCTGACACACACACACACACACACACACACACACACACACACACTAAGATGAAAGTTGCTTCGGAGGTAAGGCAGTATGAGATTCATTTAAGCTTACATAAACAAGACAAAAACAATATATGGACACCTCCCTCTCACTCACTCACAACAGGGCAGAACTTTGCGGCTTTTGTGTGAACTTCCTATGCTCCAAAGAGTCTTATAAGGCATTTCAAGAGTAAAACTTCCTCTTTTGTATAAAATCAATAACAAAATCCTACAATTCACGAAGCAGGAAGGAATGACGTGGACTGTTTCAAGTATAAAAGCCCCGATTCTTTCAAAATGTATCAGTAAAAGTCCGTAATTCGAGAGGCAGAGAGAGGCAGAGGGAAGGAGAGCAGAACCATCCACAGGTCTCTTCCTTCAACAAACATGAAATTGGGTGTAGCTACGTCCCGGCCATGGCAGTAGTAATGCAATCAGGTAAATACAACTAGGTAAACACACCTACCAACCAGCCCACAGAGAGACAGACAGATAGACAGACAAACAGACAGACAGACAGACAGACAGAGACGGCAGGCACGCAGTAAAGTTCCTCACCAACAAGTACAGAAGCAAGCGAATGGAAAGACAAATGAGACAGTGAAAAGAAAGGAAGAAATATTAAAAGAAAAAGAAGAATAATGGTCTGCTGCAAATGTTTCGCTTTTAAAAGGAATAAAAAGAAATAGTCAGGGAAAAATAAAAATATAGCAGGAATATAAAATACGATCTGAAAAGCTCCTAAAATGCTGCTGTCAGATTTCCAGTCTAAAGCGCGTGTTGCTCCAGTCTTGAGAATGCACGGAAAATACTCCACTATCTGAGTTACACGCACACACACACACACACACACACACACACACACACACACTCCAGATAATTTTGTTGCACGTTCCCCATATTCACCAATAACCTTCCTACTCACACATACTCTCACCCATTTCCTCTCCTGAGCCGCCTCTCCGTCCTGTGTTCCTCGTAATTAATAATAAGAAGCCGAGGCATCAGACGCTCCAGTCCCAGTTGTTGTCACAGCATCTCCCCGCTCCTAACCTGGTACCTCTTTAGTAGGGCGCCTTATTAGTACCGGAGGCGCCTTAAGCTGGGTACAGTCGTGGTTGCAACACGCAAAGTAGTAAGGCAGCGTAGCACGACAAGTATACGTGTGGAAGCGTTGATTACGTAAGCGAACTTCATTGCGTAGTAAATATTCACACGCTATTACGTACAGACATTTCCATTCGCTCAGATGTTACGCAGTTTTGTTACGAAACGGAGCTTAGAACATAAAGAACATAAGCTGCAAGAAGCCATCGGGCCTACACATGACATGAAACATAGTTATCCATTTACATCCATCATCCTCATCCATAAACTTGTCTAATCTTTTAAAGTTCCCTATTGAAAAGAAGGATTAAAAGAATGTATTTTCCAGTATCCAACCAGTATAAAGCTTTGTATAACGTTCAGGTGTTTCTGTAGAACAAATGAAATATCTCAAAACTCTTTATGACTGAGAGACGGTATGTGGAATATTACTAATAGGGTTCAGGTAACAGCCTCATCTCTTTCCTTTTATTTCCTTTACATTGCAGTCCTTCCTAAGCTCACGCCACCCATCCTCCTGCAGCGGGAATATTCTCACAAACACACCAAGTTGTATCTTCATCCGTAATACCTCAGCAGTTCTTTTTTTTCGTCAGTCTTTCCTCGTGCCTCGACTCAAGTTTCTCAGCAGGAAAGCATCAGTTTCAGGTTATCTTCGTAAACTGGTGCTGTAACTCAGAATTCTCTTCATCTTCTCAGTAAGGAATAAGCAGCTCTCTCTCTCTCTCTCTCTCTCTCTCTCTCTCTCTCTCTCTCTCTCTCTCTCTCTCTCTCTCTCTCTCTCTCTCTCTCTCTCTCTCTAATCCCCGACCCAGCCTTGCCTCTTTGTGCTTGAATTAAAAAGCAACACACACACACACACACACACACACACACACACACACACACACACACACACACACACACACACACACACTCACACACACACACACTCACACACACACATACACACACTCCTTTGTTCCTCTCAGTTCATTCGTCCATTATTCTCGCTCACTGTCTCGCCCAAGCAAACTTCTCAAAGGGAGTGTGATTGGTGGCGTTAGTGTTGTGTGTGTGTACTTTTTTTCTTCAATACTAAATCACTCCCAACTCGGCTACGTATACCTCGACACACCTTGGGCAGCCTCTCTTACGCATGTCCTTCAAACAAGATAAAAAAAAAAATGGAGGACGGTTTTCCAAGCGTTTTTTCTTATTCACGTCCTTTAAACAAGATGAATAAGAAAGAAATAGATAGTGTTTTCCAAGCGTTTTTTTATCCCCTCCTCTTGTGTGTCGGTGTGTGTGAGAAGCATAAGATATTTCCCCGTCGTTCCCCTTATCTCTGTTTGCCCTTGCCTCTGTGTTCTTGCTCGGAGATAAAACTAAACTAGGGTTTGTGAGCGGAGTGTTAGAGGCGCCCAGGCATCTAAGGCGAGGTGAGGCGAGACTCCCGTAAACTCAGCGGAGAAACAGCACACCTTTCCCTCCCTAATTTGCAGGTGCGATGTCTAGCCAACGCTCGCTGCCGTTTATTTTGGAGAAGGGAAGTGTGTATGGATCTGCGTCTCGCCCCGTGTGCTGAATTAAAGCATCGGCCTCCCTCAGCCTCCTTTCTGCAGACGACTGTGTGTGTGTGTGTGTGTGTGTGTGTGTGTGTGTGTGTGTGTGTGTGTGTGTGTGTGTGTGTGTGTGTGTGTGTGTGTGTGTGTGTGTGTGTGTGTGTTGTGGTGATGGTATAATTATAGTGGTGGTGGAGGTGGTGGTGGTGCTGGTGGTGCTGGTTCGTTGTTGTTGTTGTTGTTGTTGTTGTTGTTGTTGTTGTTGTCGCTTATACACTTCATCTTTATGATGGGATTCAAAACGAAAGAAATTAATAGTTCTACGCAAACAAAAATAATAAAAATAGAAAAAATATGGTTTTATTTAAATGTATTTCATCTTATTACTTATTTATTTATACATTTATTCAATTTATTTATTTTCTCCTTGACCGGATTCTCATACACACACACAAAAAAAAACACGGCATGATCAGCAACAAACCACTTTCGAAAGACAAATTTCTTATAAAACACTATTAAAATTATCATGCGCCTCCTTGCCGCCTTAATACTAACATAATAAACACAGACACAACAATACAACAACTTGCCTCCCAACCACAACACTCGTCCCTTAATACCGACATGATAAACACGCACAAACAGAGAGACATGAGCACACGGCAACAGGACAACTTCCCTCCCACCCACTACACTTATTCATCAATACTAATATGATAAATAAACACAAACAGACACAGCAATATAACAGCTTCCCCTTCCCCCACTCTTCCTACACGCATCCAATCATGACGCTGGAGACACAAACACCACTCTATGTTTCCCTTCCCTATCACATTTCCTTACCCTTCCCTCGCAATGTTTTCCTTTCTCTATCACACCCTTACTCCCTTCCCCTCCCCCCGCATAGCCGCCTCCCCAAAAGGTTGTCTGGACCATTACTTTGTTTAATCTTATGGGAATGTCACACACAGGAGTTTCTTGTTTTCTCCTCCCACCGACCAGTCTCCCGGGAACTGCTATTGTAAAACATGGAATCCTCCTTTATCTCGGCTTTGATGTATGCTTCAGATTCATTCATGTCTCGTGAGGTCCGGCGGTGACTACACAACTACGTACATCACATATCTATCTCTTATGTTTCCTCAGTGCACGCGAAGATAAATAACATTGATAACCCTGAACCTTGTAACAAAGTCCGTATTATCTCTTTCTTAGATTGTGTGTGGGTGTGGGTGTGTTTTTCTGTGTGTGTGTGTTTCTTTCACGACTTTTCTATGTGAGTGTGTGGTAATTCTAATCTATATTGCATTTCTGTGGTGGTAATTACTAAGATCTTACGTAATTTTTATCTTGTTTTTCTTGCGCGTGTGTATTTTTTTTTTTTTCTTTTTTTTTCTGTCCTTCCACGATGGTTTCCAGAGTGGCAAGTCTAAGCTATGTGAAGGGGAAAAAAACAACCATCACGGTAATTCTCCTAGTCTCATTCTCTTTCTTGCATTTGTGCGTCTTTCTCACAACAGTAACCTGTGTATAATATCTAAGGTATATTAATTTTCGTCTCTATGATGAAAATAACATAAACCTACCATAAAATTCTCCTTCTCATCTTTCTTAAAACTTGTATCTTTTTCAGTATCTCTTCAATTAAGGTTCTCTGTGTGGTAAATCTAAACTGTATTGCTTCTCTGTGCTGGTCACGTCACGAGCTGAAACAACTCAAATCCCATGTTAACTATCCAGGTTTCTTCTCTTTCCCCACACTTCTAGTTTTGTCAGTCTCCTTCACAATGGTTGTGTGTGTGGTAAATCCCAAAACAATGTTATTTCTCTGTGGTGAAAAAGAAAAACAAATCTCACGTAACTTTCCGTGTCATCTTTTCTCATTCTAGCTTTTATATTTTTCTGTTTTATTTATTTATTCATTATTGACCACTCATTAATATCACAGTAACTCGCACTCATTACTCCATCCATGACCTCAGCGTACCTTATTTTTCTACCTTATAATTAGCAGCCTCTAAAAATAAACCACTACCACATTTATTTCAATCCTGGTCGAGTCACAGGCGCGCGTATCGCTGATCCCCGGCCGTGTGATCACCGTTTTTATTTCACGAATAATATGTAAAAGTTATTTGCAAAATATCAGTTTTGATCCGATTTAATTATTCACGAGAATATTATTTGATCTCACTTTAAATACTTCCATGGCAAAATAGCCTCCCTGTAAAATAGAATTAATGAACATATTTATATTTGGCAGCGATACGGAACACATTATTTCTGCCTAAACTTTTCAGTCGTGGCGTCTGGCGCTCTACGTATGTCCGGCTGCCTATCTGACTGACCGGCTAACAGACTGACTGACTGGCTGAGTGACGATTAAATGATGGACTAACTGACGGACTTACTGACTGCCATTAATAACAAAAAAAAAAAAAAAAAGAAAAATGAAAATCTTCTCCCTCAAATAAATAAACAAATCAACAAATAAATAAGGAAATAAATAAATAAAGCCTGTTAAACTATTAGTAATCATGGAAACTCTCTTGCAAACCCCGATAACTGCCACTGGAGACCTTTAGGAGTCGCAGAAACGAGAATGAGACCTAAAGTGTGACGCTCTGATATTTATTTTTCATTGCCACGTCTTTCTCATGCTGTTGTTATTACTTTAAAATGATTCACTTTTATAATTAATGGGTTTATATTCTTATCAACATCGTGTGTGTGTGTGAGTCTGTGTGTGTGTGTGTGTGTGTGTGTGTGTGTGTGTGTGTGTGTGTGTGTGTGTGTGTGTGTGTGTGTGTGTGTGTGTGTGTGTGTGTGTATAAAATAAAAAAAATAATAAACGGTTTATTCTTTAGGCAGTCAACAAACTGAAAATGTACATTGGGAATGGGGAAATACTTGACATTAATCCTAAAGGTAAGTCAAATCTAGAAGTCAAATCTAGAAGGGACTATTGATTGATGGCTCGCACCATGGTGGGAATGGCACTGAGTCTGTAACGGTCCGTACGCGGTGCCCTTAGGGGCGTTATCTTGTTGTGGTGTCTGGTGACACGGGCTGGATGTGGAGTCAGTCAGCCTTTATCTCTCTCTCTCTCTCTCTCTCTCTCTCTCTCTCTCTCTCTCTCTCTCTCTCTCTCTCTCTCTCTCTCTCTCTCTCTCTCTCTCTCTCTCTCATGCAAATAAATAAATAATCCTCAACCAACACCCACTTATTTTCACGCTCCCCCTTGCACACACACGCACACACACACACACACACACACACACAACTTTCCTCGTTAGCTCCGGGACACAATGTTCAGGCCACTGTCGCCTCCACCTCGTGTGTTTAATGGACACAATGGATAGCACAGTTCAGTGATTTTCTCCGTGAATTATGAAGGAAGTGTTAGAAGCCTTGCTATTGATTCCCTGCCGCCGAGGGACCGCTGCTGACTTCCCCGCCGCAGCCACCGTGACTTGACAAGCCCTCACCGCCCCTCACCTCAGCAGCCCCGCGTCACGATTCGCCTGTCACGTTCAGCGAGGTCTCCATTCTTGAACGCTTTGTCCTCTCATTAGGACTGTTTTCAATGGCCACTGAGTTAGTTAATTCGGTCGAAACTTTAGAAATATGGTTCCGATGTGATTCTGTGATTTTTCATTCATTTATTTATTTATTTATTTATTTATTTTACGTTTTTATTCGTGTTGAAATATTAATCTTCCGGCGTATTTTTTATCCCTTTACTTCAAATAAAATCAAAAGTACAGCACTTCCTTGATAAAACACACCGATAAAACTTACCTCCCTCCCCTCGCCCTCCGTCACTCAAGACAGCACCTCCCTTCCCTCTCCCTCCGTCACACAAGACAGCACCTGCGTTACATAAGCCAGTCACTCCCCACTCCCTGCCGCCTCCTGTCTGGATTCCTGAGTGTGGGTTCTCTTCATCTGCGTGGCATTATGTAAAGTACTCCATACGATGCGTGCTGCCTGCATGGTGGTGTTATCATGCCAACACCAGCAGGTTAACACGCACGCATGCACGCAGCCGCACGCACACACAAACGTCAAGTTTTGAGTGTCCGTGCACGTGCTTGGAAAGAATGCACGGTCGAGGTCACTGCCATCTCTATTCACCTCATTACTCTCGTGTTTTCCTCCTCCTCCTCTGTTCTCTTCTACGCTTATTTATTTATTTTTTTTATTTTTTTTTACAAATTTTTAAGCTAAAAACAAGACGTCTTAACACACACACAGACACTCAATCCTCCAAAATATATATATAGGTGTACTCACACATTCCCAGGTCCTCCCTCCCTCCCAACAAAAAGTGACCCTAAAGCAGACACAATTACTGTCCAGAATAAACAAACAAACAACCCTTTAAATAATTACTTTTGACGTTGAATGGAGTAGTTTTTAGATCGACATCACTTATGCAGAAAAGGAAAGAGAGACAGAGAGAAAAAAGCACATGTGATGCATTTTTAACACCGGTGCATATTTCACGAGGACGGCAGTGGGTTGGTGTGTGTCCTGCCAGAATAAACTAAAGACTCATCCCTGCCTCGCCTCTGCTCCTGACTAACGAGATTACGAACAGAATGAACAGACGTTGCCTTTGAGGAAGTGGTAGCTATCATGTCTATAATAAAAGAGGTATTTGACTGCGAAACACTCATAACAGAGGTAGAGAAGAGACCACCTCTTTATGATTTCCAGCTGAAGGAATACAGCGATAAGAATATAAAAGAGAAGTTGTGGCGTGAGGTGTGTGAGGCTGTGGTGAGCGATTGGAATATTCTCTCCCCTGAGGATAAAAAAGAAAAAGGTAAGAAACATATTGTATTTATAGCACACCAGGACACCAACATGAGGAAGTGTGTGCCAGTAGAGGAAAGGCTGGCTGTAACATTAAGGTAAGGATAAATAAGGAAAATGTTGAACCACATGATAGATATTTTCCTTTCAAATACAATATGTTTCTTACCTTTTTCTTTTTTATCCTCAGGGGAGAGAATATTCCAATCGCTCACCACAGCCTCACACACCTCACGCCACAACTTCTCTTTTATATTCTTATCGCTGTATTCCTTCAGCTGGAAATCATAAAGAGGTGGTCTCTTCTCTACCTCTGTTATGAGTGTTTCGCAGTCAAATACCTCTTTTATTATAGACATGATAGCTACCACTTCCTCTCACCACTGAAATCTGAAAGACACTGAAGGGGCAAGGCAGCAGCAGGCTGGGTGGTGGCGACAACGGAAAGTTGCTCGTGTGCGGGCTCACATTTAAAATAACGTTTTCTATCGCCGGCCACAGTTGCCAACAATAGTTGTGTTGTCCGAGAAATTGACCCGAGCGCAACTCCCTCTCAATTTTTTGTTGTCGCCTCAGGAAAAGTTGTCCATGTGCGGGCTACCATAGCGATGTGTGTGTTCTATATTTGACAATTTTTTGGTTGTGACAACTCACAATAAAAAGTTGCTCGTGTGCGGGCAGCCTAAGTGGAGGCCGCCTCTCCCCCTTGCTAAGCCGCAGGGCAGGACATGGAGCACGCGGACCCTCTTGTTTCATTATTTACGCTGCACAAGACATGCCAGGGGTTGGAAAAATTTTTTAAAATATAAGAGTATTGTGTGTCTTGTGAATCCCCAAAACTCCGCCCAATGACATGCCGAGTAGTAGTAGTAGTAGTAGTAGTAGTAGTAGTAGTAGTAGTGGTGGTGGTGGTAAGGACTATACCGGTACTTTGTAGATTATGTATTGATAGTACACTGCTACTATTGCTGCTGCTGCAGTTACTACTGCTACTAATATTAATACCACAACGACAACTACTACTACTACTACTATTACCATCATTATAAACTAGAATCCAAACTACCTTCGTGTTTACATATAAAAACAACAAAACAAAATGTTCCAGACACCAAGACCCGTTCCAGAGGTGTCATTTTATTCCTTCACTGAACTAATTCAAGTCATAGGAAGATAAATAAGAAATAATGGAGATCCCTCTGGTGTTGACAATTACAAGAGATTAAAGAGAGAAAATGTGGCTTTACTCCTGCATTAGTGAACTGGACTGAAAAATGGTGAGAGTAAGTACAAAGCCCTGGCAGCGCGGTCATAATTTTTAGCGACAGGAGAAAAAGAAATGCTGGAAATGAGTAAAAGAAGTAAAACACACCACGTACATTCTCTCTCTCTCTCTCTCTCTCTCTCTCTCTCTCTCTCTCTCTCTCTCTCTCTCTCTCTCTAAGGGCACGACAATATTACCACACCAAAATTCACAGCCACTGCATTTTGGGACTTGAGCAAATGATCTTGAGAGTTTTGGAGATTTGCTTGTACAATTCTAGGACCTGGAGCTTCAATGAAGGCGAAGTATTGGGGATGATGATAATGATCTACTACTACAACTACTCCTACCACTACTACTATTACTACTACTACTACTACTACTACTACTACTAATAATAATAATAATAATAATAATAATGATAATAATAATAATAATAATAATAATAGGAAGGAGAACAATAAGAAAAGAAAACGACAACAACAACATCAAGAACAACAACAACAACATTTCAAGTGGCCAATCTACTCCAAGTGACTTTCGTCCCCCACCTCTCTCTCTCTCTCTCTCTCTCTCTCTCTCTCTCTCTCTCTCTCTCTCTCTCTCTCTCTCTCTCTTTAAAATAATATAAAAAAAATCGATAACAGCAGTAGCAATAGCAGCAAAAACAACAACAACAACAACAACAACAGCAACAACAACAACAACAACAACAACAGCAGCAGCAGCAGCAGCAATCCCAGCTCCACACCATCTAATTCACCACCACAGGCCCAACACAATAACAGCAACACAACCACAGCCGCTAACACCTGTAACAACAACTGCCCACCACCACCACCACCACTACCACCACCACCACCACCAAAACACAAGTACAAAACAAGCTCGTGCAGGAAATTAAACCTGAACTGTGATCGGGTTTATATACTTTTTCCTTTGTATTTTATTTCCTCTTTCGTAACAACTCGCTACTCTTCTTTCTTTTTTTTTCTCTCTCTCTCTTTTCTTTTCCTACTATTTCCTCTTCTTCCGTCTTCTACTTCTCCTTCCTTCCCATTTTTTTTTCCATGCGAGTTTTTCCTTTTTTTTCTCTTTCATATTCACTGTCTCATTTCCTCCTTCCTTTTTTATAATCATTACTAGTTTACTTACTCCATTCTTATTTCTTTTCCCTTTTCTCATTTATTCTCTCCTTACAGCTTTCCCTTTCATACTCTTTCTTAACTCTTCAACTCACTCCTTACTTCTCCTTTTTATTTTTTTTTTTACATAATTTCTCCCTTCTTTTCCTGTCCACATTCGTGCCTTCCTTCCCTCTTTCACGCTGCTTCCCTTTTCTTCCTCGTTCCTGCAAACTTAATCACCCTTTCACCTTTCCCTCTTTCGCACCCTTTCCTCCTTCCCTCTTGCCCACTCACACACTACATATCCCCTCTTTCTCACCTTCTCCTTCTTCCTTCCTTTCCTTTTACTCCTTTCCTTGCTTTACACTCCTTCCTCTTTCCCTCCATCACTCTCACTCTTCCCTTCTTTCCCCTGTTCTTCCCCTCGTTCTTTCCTCTTGTGTGCCCATCTGTCTTGCATCCTATCCTCTCTCCACCTCCTCCACGTCCATCCTTCAGCTCTGCGCCGCTTCGCTTCTCACCTTCATTCTTCCCTTCAGTAAATGTTACACGCGGACGCCAAGTGGGTTAAGCGTGGAGGAGGAGGAGGAGGAGGTGCAGGAGGAGGTACAGAGGGGATGGTAATTGAGGGGCGGGCCTCCTCCATCACCAGACAGGCACGTGGAGGCGTCTATAGGGCTTCTAGACACCTATTTAGGCTATTTATGTATGTGCGTGGCTGGAGAGACAAGAAGGTGTGTGGGGAGGGGAGCCAAGTGTGTGTGTGTGTGTGTGTGTGTGTGTGTGTGTGTGTGTGTGTGTGTGTGTGTATGAGGAAGAGGGAGGGAGGAACCTAAGGCGAGGGCGAAGGAGACGGAGAGGGAGAGGAGAGGGAGGGGATGAGGCAGACTGACAGACAGACAGACAGGCAGACACAATCATACGTACAAATAAACAAACAAACACAAATATACATACAAACAGGCAGAGAGACAGACCGACAACCACACACACACACACACACACACACACAGGTATATAAGGGACACAAGCAAACTCACCTAAAATTTCCCAAACCTCCTCGGCCAGGAAAAAGTTAAATCGTGTAAGAGTGCCACATAAACAGCGGATAATAACAGTTTGGCGCGGGTGTGATGTCACGAAATTACACTGCGCGAATTATATAAGCCTTGAGGCAGAGCGTGTGAGAGGAGGCAGTGCAGGGCCGGGCTACACACCCGCCTCTGTGCCTCTCTGCTTGTTGGCTCTTTAACCTAACCTAACCTAACCTAACCTGACCTGACCTACACACCCGTCTATGGCTCACTGTGGCTCCCTCCTGGCCCTCTTGGATCTTTAGCTTAACCTAATCTAACTTAAGCTAACTTTCTTAACTTAACCCTGTGACTACTCTCTTCCCCCCAGTCTTATAATGTCGCGGTGTAAGTTGTCACTGACTGCAAATGTATAATGGAGTGTTTTTTTTTTTTTTTTTTTACAGCCTGTACTTCATTTTTATTTTCATTTCAGTGGCTTCTTCACCGACCTTAATGGAGTGTTTGAGTTGGATGTTGAGGATTTCCAAAAGTACCACTGACTGCAGAGGTTTAATGAAGTGGTTCACCTCTTTTATTCTATGTACTTAATTTCTTTTTTATTCCAATGGTTTCTCGCCGGTCTTAATAGGATGTTGTGAGAGTGGTGTAGCATTTTATTTTCAAAGACGATACTGACAGGAAAAACAGTAATCGAGTTCCAGAAATTTTAGTATCTGAAGTTACATTTCTTACTTTGATGGCTTTTCTCCGCGACCTTAATGGAGTGTTGTGGCGTAAGCGTAATGTACAGTTCAAAGACACCACTGACAGTAAAACGAGTAATCGAGTTCTTGAGCTTTTTACACGTCTGTATTTATACTTTTTAACGTGTGTTTATATTTTTTACTGGTGTGATTTCTACCCTCACCCTTAATAGAATGTTACGGCGGAAGTGTATTGTATATTTTCCAAAGACAACACTGACAGTAAAACTACTAATCGAGTTCTAGAATAAAATCTTTTGATGACTGTAGTTATATTTTTTATTGGTGTGGTTTCTTCCTTCGATATTTTTTATTGGTGTGATTTCTCCCTTTAACCTCAATAGAAGTTGCGGCGGAAGTGTAATGTATATTTTCCTAAGACACCAGTGACAGCAAAATGAGTAATCGAGTTTTAGAAGTAAATCTTTTAATGCCTGTAGTTATGTTTTTACCGTTATAGCTTCTCCTTATGCTTGATGATACGTTGTGGTGCAGGTGAACACTATGATTTGGAACACCACCGTTGACAGTAATAAGAGTAATCGAGTTCTTGAAATAAACGATGCATTGCGGTGCAGGTGAACACTATGATTTAGAACACCACCGTTGACAGTAATAAGAGTAATCGAGTTCTTGAAATAAACGATGCGTTGCGGTGCAGGTGAACACTACGATTTGGAACACCACCGTTGACAGTAATAAGAGTAACCGAGTTCTTGAAATAGATGATGCGTTGTGGTGCAGATGAACACTATGATTTGGAACACCACACTGACATTAATAAGAGTAACCGAGTTCTTGAAGTATTTAAATGCCTGAAGTTGTATGATTTTAGTGCGGATTCTTCCCACTGTTGATGGCTGTGGAGTAAATGAAGGGTACAATTCGGACCAGCACTATGCACAAGCACGCAAAGGAGAGGTCAAATAGTTCAAACCTATCAATGGCTCTAGTTTTACACTTGCTCAGTGAAGGTGTCTAGAGTAAACTATAGCTAGAAGATGCAAGGACCTCAACGATTCGTAATGCTGAAAAAATGAAATAACAAACTAACCGGAGTATGGCTGAAGCAATTTAACCACTCCTAATACAGAAATGAAGCCGAAAAATAATCTAGTTGGTGAAAGACTTGCCAAACTGAACGATCCCTGGCATAGAAAGATGAAGAATCAATACACCCAAACAGTTTTTCGGTATTCTGATAAATTCCCTTATTTTTTTATGCTCTTCTTTTTACACACACACACACACACACACAAAAAAAAAAAAAAAAACGGCTTAAAATAAACAGACGAGTGTGAACCGGAGCAGCGAAGGAAAATGTTGCGCGTGGCGAGGCGGGCACATTGCTCTCCGTCAGGCGGCTCCTCCTCAGGGAAGAATTCTGGGAAGGGAAATCCCGTATTATGTTTTTCCTCTTCGCTCTCGCGTAAAACTTTTAATAGAGGTTATAAGAGCCATTATCTTTCACTTCCCGCATACTGAGAAAACTGCTTACATCCTTGTGTTCCGAGAGGCAGGCTGGTGAGGCAGGGCTTTGGTGAGGCAGGGTTAGTGAAGCAGGGTTTGTGAGGCAGGGTTAGTGAAGCAGGGTTAGTGAAGCAGGGTTGGTGAAGCAGGGTTGGTGAGGCAAGGTTGGTGAGGCAGGGTTGGTGAGGCAGGGTTGGTGAGGCAGGGTTAGTGAAGCAGGGTTAGTGAAGCAGGGTTGGTGAAGCAGGGTTGGTGAGCCAAGGTTGGTGAGGCAGGGTTGGTGAGGCAGGGTTGGTGAAGCAGGGTTGGTGAAGCAGGGTTGGTGAGGCAGAGTTGGTGATGCAGGGTTGGTGAGGCAGGGGTGGTGAGGCACGGGTGGTGAGGCATGATTATATTTCTTGACCTATTTGTTATTTTATTTTATTTCGTAGAATGATAAGACAAAAGTCACCAATACTCGCGTCTTCTTCCCGCCACAATAATTTAACGCAAAGATATGACGCAGAAATGATCCACGTAAGATATATTACTTCCGTGAAGAGAAACGTGTGATTAATCTGTTCGCGGTAAAGGAGATTGAGGGTTAGGGATGCCAATTACCGTTACAATATAATTTATAATTTAGCGTCACGGCAAATTATCAGTAATCTTTCCAGTACACTTCTTCCTCTCGTAATCGTGAATATACTTTTCGTTCCTTTTTTATTTTCTTTTGTTTTTTACAATGCATTCGAATGTTTAATCATACCGGCATACATACACTGTGCTTACGAACTTTGATGTATTATATTTTGTGAAAACAGAGCAATACGGCTGTTAGAAGACATGTTCCCTGGTATGGCATATCAAATAAAAAGGAGTGATTTAATAATACACGTAAAGACACTCGAGACAGGGCTAAAGCAAGTAAGAAGATTGAAATGTAATGGAGGAGATTAAGAAGAGTACAGCATAAACAAGGTACGAATGAGTGGAAGCAAGTAGGAAATAAAAGAACTAAGACAAACACATAACCGTCCCCCCCCCCCGCCCACATCACACACACAGACACACGAGGTTCCCAGCCAACAGGGAGCCTTTTACCAACACTCCACCCAACATCACACCAACCAATCCCCTCTTCTCCCCCCAACACACACACACACACACACACACACACTCACACACTGTTGCCTTTAACACTGACGTCTTGCACATTGTTTCAAGCTTCCAAGAGTATATAGAACCTAAGGAGAGAACTTTTAGAAATTAAAGGAATGGTTATAGTCTCCTCTCTCTCTCTCTCTCTCTCTCTCTCTCTCTCTCTCTCTCTCTCTCTCGTTTAAACGTAATTGTACATCCTGATGGGACAGAATTAAGGAATATTACCATTAAAATCAGCAGTACATAATGATATTTAACTAAACTTCAATACAAACATTCGTATACAAACATTCATATTTTTTTTTGTAAGTTTATCATGAATCTCAATACAATAACGTACATACACACCACTCATCTGCCTATCTATACACCAGCTATACTAATAAAAAAACAATATATGCTTTTTCTTTTTTTAAGTATATTTGTCACTATGTACTGTTGTATTCTGTAAGAGGTTCGATTTTAAATATTTACCATGTACCGTGCAGGCAAGACAGACAAGCAGATAGACATAGATAGAGACAGGCAGACAAATGACTGACTGGCTGAATGAATGAATGGATGACCGATCGCCCAGCTGACAGACAGACCGACCGACAGACAGACCGGCAGACAAACAAAACAGAGAAAGAAAGAGTAAAGAGTAGAGAATAGGAAGGAAGACTACAGTGTACACAGAGAGGTCCTCATGACAAAAGAGCACAGCGGAGTATCATTGCATAAGGTGTGTTTTGCCTCAAGCCTCGCCCGGCCAGGTACGGGTCACGCAGCCCCGGCTTATCTCACCCGTGCGCCGCCTCGCCTCACCCACAGAAAGGCAGCCCCACTCCTCTTCTTCATCCCTACATATTTTCCACCGCCACTTCTCACCCTCAAAGGTTCCTTATCTCCAGAGGGCATCAGAGAACCGACACGTAGCGGCCCCGAGGAGGAGGAGGAGGAGGCCGTGTAATGGTAGGAGTATAAAGGTACGTGTATCTATGTCTAAAGGATGTTACGTGTCTGCTTTAATGTGGCGCCTTCCGTCACCTACATACATCACTCATCACTGTGTTACTTGGCCCTCCCTAGTGTTCCTCTCTCTGTCTCTCAGTCCAAGTCCAAAGAGTGCTATGTGAATGTTTTAGCTCACCGCCTTGCGTCACCATCATCATTTCCATCACTCTCTTCCCCCATCACTGCCTTCCTCTCCTCTCCCTGTAGTGTTCCTCTCTCAGTCTCATCCTACTGTTCCTCTCTCTACCTCTTAGTCTAAAGGCGGGTTTACACAGGGCAATTCTTGACTAGTTTTAGCCGGGAATGTGAAGCCGGGAGCGAAATGCAGCCGGGCGTAGCTGAATTGCCACCCGAGCCGCGGAACCACTCTGTCAGTCTAGATTCAGCTCCCTTCCCGCAAGGGACGTCAATTTTCCGTGGTCAAATGAGAACAGCTATTAACATAACATTGAAAAATAGAAGGAATAGTGTACTTTTCATCACGTACATCACCTCCATCACTCATCACTGCTTTCCTTCTCCCCTCCCTAGTGTTCCCATCTCCCTACTGTACATAATTTACCATTCCTCATTCATATTCTTCCCCGCCCGGCCTCCCTTTGTATGCCTCACTGCTCCACCCCTCCACTAGGCCTCTCCCAGCCCTTGCCGCCCGTCTTTCTCTCTTCACTATTCACGGTGCGCCAGGAAAAACATCCTCGGCGATAAGTGATCTTGAGCCGCACCGCTACACCGGCCTCTGACCCCGACTCTCCTTCAAGTGAGGGGGAAAAATATGTTCTCTAGGATGTGGAGTAAAATTTGTGTTAGTGTGTCCTGTTATATACTTATGAAGGTTGATGATGATGATGATGATGATGATGATGAGGAGGAGGAGGAGGAGGAGGAGGAGGAGGAGGAGGAGGAGGGGGAGGAGGAGGAGGGGGAGGAGGATACTGATTAGTAACTGAAAGAATGACGGATTGATGCAATAACATTAATAACAACAAATATTCTCTCAAAGTTAAGGAATAAAAACAAGTTAGCTAATTAATAACAGGAAGGATGACGTTAAGTGGCAGTGCACCAGTTGATTAAAACAATAGCATTTCAGTAACAACGAAGTCTCTTCCCCTCTAAAAAAATTTTGCAAAAAGTTAATAAAATAGTTAATTGTTATGTGTGTGTGTCTTATATTATTATTCCTTCACAATCAGGAGTCCAGTGCTCAATGATTAGCTTTTTATTTCATTTTTTTTATTAGTGGGTGTTTCTTGTGATCGAAATGTTATACTGTATTCTCATCAATTCATCCGCTACTACTTAACGTTATCCTTTTTGCTATTAAAATGTTACGTTCTTTTTATACCTTGTTAACTTTTTAGAGACGGTAGTTGGTGTCACTGAAACGTCATTATGTTTTAATCAATTGATACACTACTACTAAACATTATCCTTCAAGATACTAATAATTTTCCTTCTCCTCCTCCTCCTCATCATCATCATCATCATCATCATCATCGTCAGCCTCTCTGAGTATAGAGTAGGACAAAAGCTTCCCTCAGCCTTCTCCTCTCCTCTTTGTCGGCTGCCTTCACTTTTTTTTCTCTCGATCTTTGTATTAAAGTCACCCAGTGTAAAAGGGTTCCGGGTCTTGTGTCTTTTCAATGCTTCTTCCGTACCTTTATAACACTTTTCTGTGGCTTCAGTGTACCGTAGGTGCGTGTGCTGGTGAGTATATCTATGATTTTCATTTATATTATACTGTTTAGTTTGATTATTACTAAGCATGGTACTCCAGCTTAACGATATATTTCCTGGTGTTAAAACACCAGAACAAGAATCATGTACTTCTCATAGCGGCGGCGGCGATACGTTGAGGGAGCAGTTCCACAGTATACAGGAGAAAAATGGAGATATTTCTTTCCTATCACTATTAACGTGAACAAGAATCATGTACTTACTGTTAGTAGCGGCGGTGGTGGCGGTGGTTATGGCGGTGGTGTAACTCAAGCACCGAATTATTATTACTAGTTTTTTTTTCGAACGATCAATAATCACTCGCAATAGTTTCATCACTACAACACGCTTAGTGATCCGACTGTATGCGTTGCACCAATACACAGTCTTGATAACACAACATTGCAGTGTACCACAAGAGACTTCCTGGCCACGGTCACAGTTACCATGGCGCCGGTCCGTCACATGTGTTGAGAGCACTTGCCAACCTCCTCCACAATGTCTCTCTCGTTAAAACAAGAGACTGCATAACCACTACAGTCCTGCACCACACAGGTCACTCCTGAGAGTCAGCAGCTTCCACTCAGTCCTGGCTGATCATCCACTCTCCCAAACACCTGCGTTGTCCGGAATTCCGCTGCAGGACAAAACTCACGTACATCCTCCCTCTTGCGGCAGATCACTGTCCACGAGAGCAGATTCAGCAGAGGCATACTGCGTCACGGCATCTTTTCGTCCCAACTCGTGTACTTGGCGCTGGCTTGTTCTGTAAAATACATAGAGGCAGCGGCGTTATGTCTGTCCAAGAAACTGTATTCACACGAATGTATTATAATTTTACATACTAACATAGTTTTTTTCATATGGAAATAAGAGTTAGGCTGTAGATAAAGGAGATATGGACGCTGACAGAGATGAGCATGAACAGTGAGTGACGCAGTGAAGCAGCTCGAGCGTTTCACTCGTCACTACCAAGCTGTGAGTAGTTAACATGACTCACAAAACAGAGATGAGGTGACACAGGAACATTGCTGTTTACAGTGAGACAGAGTGAGATGGAGGGAAGGAAGTGCGGTAGAACTGCAAAGGATGGGAGTCACAGCGGAAGATGCAAGGGACAGAAACAGCTGGAGGAGACTCGTGCATGGAGCCAACCCCTCACTCTAGGAAACAGCGATAGGAGAAGCATTATTGTTACCTGATGCGCAAGACATCACTATAAAGGAAGAATAAACTGCAGAAGACGTGTAGATTCGTAAAACTATCTATGGAAAACTACATACGTACATTTACGCCACACATAGTCATATCAGCCTCATCCCTTGAGTATCGGGCTGCCAAGATAATTCGTCTCAGGATTCAGTTCCAAGTACCGTCTATCTCGAGATTTGCGACGTCGAAAAAAGTTGAGGAAGGTCAGACGAGCGAGGGACGGATAGGTAGTGGTTGTGAGATGGCTAGGAGAGAGTGAACAATAACTTGGATAGGGAATAAGGCAGGGGAGGAGGAAAAGGGATGACTATGCAAGAGGATGACAGGTTGGGTGTGGCGATAGGTAGGTGGGAATGGGAAATTGTGGAAAAGGAGTGGTTGGGTGCAGGAATAGGCCAATACGAGTGTGTGGAAGAATTATTGTAGGTCTTGTGTGTGTGTAAATCAAATTAATCAAATCTAATATGAGTTTCTATACTACATTGTTTCATTATGCTTAATATGATCACCAGAGACCTTTACCCGTTAATATTTCACAATTGTGTGGTAGAGATTCACTACTGGAGGCGTGAAAAGTTTAACCTCACTACTCTGAATAATTAAATATAACATGGCTTTTTATGCCACACTCTATGTTACTTTATATGAACACTGCTATTTTCTCCCTCTTAATACTTTGTTAGATAACTGTGTGGTGGAGATTCATCAGTGGAGGCGTAGAATGGTTAAGCTCCACACCACTCCCACTAATTAAATTTAACATGGCTTTTTGCACTTTTTTTCTACGTTCTAATACGTTTATAAAATCACTAGACTTTATTTTTCATCTCAGTAGTTCATGTTAGGTAAATGTGAGGCGCGCATTCACTAGTAGGGGAAATATCTCAACCAGTTCATCATTCTGAGTAATTTCATCACATGCGACCTACATTTCTATTACAATACTTTCTGAAGCAGCGTTAATAAAATCACCACACTTGACTTTTCCTGACTGATTCGTACCGCTATTAAGTTAAAGTAAGGCAGAAATTTAATGCTGACAGGAGCTTCCTCAGTCACCTCACCACTGCATAGGTTGAAATATACACCACTTTTCTTTTACACATTATTTTCTGAAAGTTAAGACACTCACTAGACTCCTAATATGTTTTTGTCCCACTATTTTACATAAATACAAAGTAAATATAAAATCCACTTCACATGATGAAATTTAACAAGCCTTACTTTTTTTTTATACTGCTTTCTCAGCTATGGTATTAAATATAAATTAGCCTTCTCTTTTTCTGTCTTCCTTTTCTATGTTATGTAAGTACGAGGCAGAGATTAACTAGCGACGGGAATTTCTAAACCACCTCACGACTCGAAGTAATTCCATCCAACACTCCTTGTGTCGATTCTTATAAGACTTTCTAAAACGACGTACATAAATCTTTGTCACCTAAGTTTTTTTTTTTCTTACAATTTCATATTGAGTAAAAGTGAAAGAGAGTTTCAATAATTCAGTACAGGCAAGAAATTTTAAGCTTATTTTAAAAAAAGCCTTTCTTAATTTTTCACACGAGTTTCTAAGCTATGTTTGTAATGTTGACCTTGTTTTATTTATTTAATCTTTTTTTTTATTATTTCATTGTAAGAGGCAGAATCTCAGTCTTATTTAACACAAGTAACTTCTTTTTTTCACACAAGACTTTCTCAGCGACGTTTATAAATATTCATCAGCAAACACCCAAACAGTTTTTCTTCCTTACTTGTTTCATGGGTTTCATAACGTTTTATATTATTCTATATACTATTTCACATTAAGTAAGAGGCAGAATTTAAACTTAATCTAACGCAACTGACTCCATTTCTCATCCACGACTCTTAAATTCTCCGCACGTTTATAAATATTCATCAACAAACACCATGATTTTTTCTTCCTTCTTGACTGTCTCATGGGTTTTATAAATGCTTTACGAGAACTGGCTTTGCTTCGATTCCTTTGTTGCTTGGACGACCCTGCTTGAGTTGTGTTGACTCCACCTCTTGAGTCTTTTGTCCTCGTGGGGAGCTAGTCACTTGGTACTTGGGCGGACGGTACTCAGGTCATATAAGCCTCAGGTCAGATGCTCCTCAAGACAGATCGACCTGAGTGCAAATAGGCCTCAGGACGTTTGGTATTCGACACACTGGGTACCCAAACCATTTGGTCCTCAAAATGTCTCTAGACTCAAACGTCTCCACTACAGGCTTCTGAAACCAGCATGTGGATCCGCACACACTAATATAACGTTCACCAACCCATCCATCTATTTATTCAATCACACTTATTCTTCAATTTTTGATTACCGCTTTGGACCCTTTTATGGGACTGGCATCTCAGTGGGCATTTTCTTTTTTTTTTCCCTTGGCCAGTGTCCTTCCTAAAAAAAAACATTCACCCATCCACTCAACCAGCCCCTAATTCACTTACCCACCCATCCATCCAACAACTGACTTCCATTGATCTATCATTAATCCACCCCATCCACTCACCAACCCATTTTCTAACCTACCTACCATCTAACCACCCACCAACTGACCCCACTCATCCATCCACCCACCCACCCACCTATCCACACAACTATTCACCCCCTCATCCACTGACCCACCCACTGACCCGGACATTCACCAGTCTATCCACACACATACTTGCAACCATCCATCCATCTCTCCACTCATCTACTCACTCACCCTTGCATTCACATATCAGTCCATCCATCCATCCATTTCTCCACACATCTCCATATGCATCTACCCATCTACACATCCCTTCATACACACACCCAATGACTTACCCATTCACTTAATTCAGTCATTTCATTAACCCACCCACTCATCCACGCATTAGCCATCCTCTCTCTCTCTCTCTCTCTCTCTCTCTCTCTCTCTCTCTCTCTCTCTCTCTCTCTCTCTCTCTCTCGTCGTCTTCCATTTAGTTTTTTACTCCTTCATTTACAGACTTTCTTCATTTTCTCTATCTTCCTCTTCTTCTTCTCTCTTCTAATTTTATCCTCCAATTCCTTTTCATCTCATCTTCGTCCTCCTTGTTCTGCTCTGCTCTTATTTCACCTTCCCAGGATAAGAAATGGGTGTTTTTCTTTGTGTCTTTTGTATTAGATGTCTTCTTTTTATCCCTTTGAGAAGTCAGACTGCTGCTATTTTACTGTGCGTGCGTGTGGCTGGGTGGGTAGGTGGGAAGGTGTGTGTGTGTGTGTTTGTGTGTAAGACCGTGCAGGATTGGAACACGTAACCATGTGACTTTTATCCCTTTGTTCTCTGTGGTGTCTTTAGAAAATATCCTCTAAACCTGCACCAGACCATTTTAGTGAGCTTGAAAAGAAAGCATAAAAGTCAGGCAAGTGTAAAAGTCAAAATGTTCTCCAAGGCCACTATCAATCCTAATACTCCAAACCCAATGTACATTTTATTTTGCCGCCTAAGTGAAGTCCATATTTTTTATTTTTTTGGCATTTTATGTTGCTTACTCTTGACTGGCTCTATTTTTTCAATCGTAAGTCCTCTGATCCAATGAAAACTTGTCAACTGTCAGGTTCTGTAAGGAGACTGTCAGTAGATCAGAGAACTTTAGATTTAAAGAAACGCTAAGCCCAGTGGAGATGAGTGAGGAAAGTTACTCGACTTCTGGCCACGACTATACTCGTACATGCTTCTTGTCATTTCTTCATTGTACTTTGTTCGATTTTCTGTTCACCTCTTTCCTCGCATCAAATGACGCTTCCTTTCCTGCCTGCATTCAGCCAGGGGCTCAGGTGGTGCAGCCAGGCGGCGCGCTGCCCCACGGCACTGAAGGAGAAGCAAGCAGTGAGAGCCTAGTCCGCCTCCCCACAGGAGGCTGGTAATCAGAGGGCGGCAAGCAATCACCGGCCTCATTACCTCCTCGCCTCCTCATTATAACTCGGCCCTCGCTGCCTCCAGGCGACGCTAATTGAAACGAAGTCGAATTTTTCGTGTTTGTCTAATGAAACGTGAAGTGTGTCGCGAAAAATGCAATTTGTTAAGATTGGAGATTTCTGTTTAAAAAACGTCTTGATTTACGTGCCTTAAATTTAAACCTGCATTTATGTGCGTGTGTGTGTTTGTGTATATTATATATATATATATATATATATATATATATATATATATATATATATATATATATATATATATATATATATATATATATATATATATATATATATATATATATAATTTTTTTTTTTTTTTTATGTAGGAAGGATACTGGCCAAGGGCAACAAAAATCTAATAAAAAAAATGCCCACTGAAATGCCAGTCCCTAAAAGGGTCAAAGCAGTGGTCAAAAATTGGTGGATAAGTGTCTTGAAACCTCCCTCTTGAAGGAATTCAAGTCATAGGAAGGTGGAAATACAGAAGCAGGCAAGGAGTTCCAGAGTTTACCAGAGAAAGGGATGAATGATTGAGAATACTGGTTAACTCTTGCGTTAGAGAGGTGGACAGAATAGGAGTGAGAGAAAGAAGAAAGTCTTGTGCAGCGAGGCCGCGGAAGGAGGGGAGGCATGCAGTTAGCAAGATCAGAAGAGCAGTTAGCATGAAAATAGCGGTAGAAGACAGCAAGAGATGCAACATTGCGGCGGTGAGAGAGAGGCTGAAGACAGTCAGTTAGAGGAGAGGAGTTGATGAGACGAAAAGCTTTTGATTCCACCCTGTCTAGAACAGCAGTATGAGTGGAACCCCCCCAGACATGTGAAGCATACTCCATACATGGACGGATAAGGCCCTTGTACAGAGTTAGCAGCTGGGGGGGTGAGAAAAACTGGCGGAGACGTCTCAGAACACCTAACTTCATAGAAGCTGTTTTAGCTAGAGATGAGATGTGAAGTTTCCAGTTCAGATTATAAGTAAAGGACAGACCGAGGATGTTCAGTGTAGAAGAGGGGGACAGTTGAGTGTCATTGAAGAAGAGGGGATAGTTGTCTGGAAGATTGTGTCGAGTTGATAGATGGAGGAATTGAGTTTTTGAGGCATTGAACAATACCAATATATATATATATATATATATATATATATATATATATATATATATATATATATATATATATATATATATATATATATATATATATATATATATATTATAATAGCCTCTGCTGCACCGCGCTATCTATCTTGCAGCATTAAATTCAGCTTAGTAAGAATAATGGATTCCGGGACGCCATGAATAACACACCGGCGCCTCAGACCTGAAGCGTCATGAAGCTGCAATGCATCTCCCGCACCACGTGAGACAACACCTCTCAGGCCGAACGAGAGGCAAAAGGAAGCTTTGTTATTTATACCATCTTTAACCATTCTAGCTCAAGAACGTGACGCGTTAAAGTTATCACTTGGCTCCTCATGCCTCATGTGTGAGGGTCGGGCAGTCTCCCTGTAAGCCTTGCTGCGTGACGCGTAATTCTCCTGACCAATACACCTGCTGCTTTAACCCTTTTATTTTGATACCAGACAATTGTCATTACCATATGCAATGTATGATTTTTTTCTAGGCATCTGCAAGAAAATTATGGATGAAAAGAATAGCTTTTGCAATTTCTACCCAGCTTAAATAAAGATTGGGTGTGACTGTAAAACAAGTAAAGATGTTTCAAAGTGATTGTTAATTTGGGAAAGATGTACCAAGTGGTAGTCAAGTGGCTGAACATCAGTTATATAGCTTCGTAACTCGTCTCTGGTCGGCACCACACTCGTGCGCGCGCGCGCGCACACACACACACACACACACACACACACACACACACACACACACACATTGCGCAGAGAAGCGGGTAGTACATTGTTATCACCACCACCACACCACACCACCACACCACATCCCGGTATCCTTGGAGCCCTCCCCGCCCGGCCGAACCCCGCCAATCCCGGACAGGACCCGCAACTGCTAATGTAAGAATTTCCTGTCTCTCCCCGTCAATATTTAGCGAAATTTCCAGGGTTTTACAGTTGTTTCCAGGTGATTTCTAGACTCGGGTGTGTACGAGGAGGACGAGAAGGAGGTGGAGGGGAGAAGTGGACTCTGAGGGAGAGGGAAGAGGAGGAGGAGGTGGTACGGAGGAGAGAAGCAAAAAACATTTCGGCGCCTTAATAATCATTTCTTTCTTTTTTATTAATAGAGCTGGCATGCTACCTGATGCCAAGGCTTTGAGCGTCAGGGGAGGCAAGTGTAGGGTTTGTACATGCATCCAGTGGTACAACCCTTCCTGCCGAGTGCTGCTACCTGTTGTTAAGGTAGGTAAGGGACATAACAAGGGTGATGTAAGCAAAATCAAAATCTAGTAGTAGTAGTAGTAGTAGTAGTAGTAGTAGAGGCTGGCGAATACTTGACTGGAGGAGTACGAGTATGTGGAGGGTGAGGAGGTTCTCAGCAGACTTTTTTTCATAGGGTGTGGGTTGTGTGGAAGGTACGCAGGCAACTGACAGGAAAAGTATAGGAGGTGGACATGCCAGTGACTGAGGCAGAGTGAAGGCAAAAGACAGGGCCTTGTCGAGGGGAGTGTATGGGAGGTAGGCAGGTCCCTGGCGGGAGAAATGCAGGTGGGCAGATCCTTGACATGAATAACTAAGACAGCAATACATTTGTTGTCACACTAATAAATGAATACACAAGCACGTCATTACTAGATAAGGATATTCTTATGATGCGACGAAAACAAATAGCAGCAACTGACACATCTAGTTACTCAACACACACAAAAATCAACCTAGTATGTGTCGTTCAGGCGTGTGTGGTGTGGGAGGGGAGGACGGCAGGCAGTTGGCGGGAGAGTGTGGGAGGTGTGAAGTCCTTAGGCTCAGTACTGTGGTTGAAGCTCAGAATGTGACAGTGAAGCTAAAAGTGAAACTCGGTGTGTGCAAGTGAAGCTCAGTGTGGGAATGGAGGTGGGCAGGCTGTTAGCGGGGTAGAGTGTGGGAGGCGGGAGTCCCTAGATATAGTGTGGCCGGGTCTCCGTAACCTCCAGTCCTTGCCTTCACTCTGGGCCGCGTCAACTCCTCACCTCGCGTCAAACAAGCAGCAGGGGAAGTGTGCGGGCAGAACCTTATCGAAGGATTGAGGGCGAACCTTTATTGATTCAGGCTGGCGCTCTATCGGTCTGAGCAGGACAATGACGGCAGGAACGTGACGAGCACCTCTAATCTGATGTGATCTGATGAGGTTCCCGGCAATAGTTTCACAAAGGCGATACTTCTCTTCTCTCCTATATATTTTTCTCTTTTTTTCTCTTTTTTTTATTTTTATTTCTGAAGGTGTTTTTATATTTTTCTTGCCTTGTCGTCTTACCGTCTCAGCGCTACACACTCCGCCGACTACACTCTTTCTTCCCGCCTTTTTCTCCCCGCCAGATTTTTCAGGTGAGTGCTTTGAAGTCCTCAATGATGCACTTGCTCCTCGTCTCCTGGCGGCGAAGGACTTACGCGCATCTTCCCTCACTCGTATTCCCTCTCTTCCTCTTATTTATTTACATTAATGGGTATTATACATTATCTCTGTTTTCTTCTTAGTATAACCGCCTAAACAAAGTGGCGGTGTTCTAGGTAAGAGGTTATTATGTTAGTGATGATCGCGTGTAAAGAACACACACACACACTCCATAATGTAATTTGGTCTTGCTTTTGAACTATTTTCATCAGGGACTGGCACCTTCAGTGGGCCTTTTTCATCACTATTGTTGCTCTTGACCAGAGAGTGCGCACACACACACACACACACACACACACACACACACACACACAAAATCACGCCGGCGCCCATGGCTCACGCCCGCCCCACCTGGCGTGGCGGGGAGGTTGTTGATGGGCCAAGTTCTATTGAGTTTGTTAAATGGGCCATTAATTACGTGTGTGTGTGTGTGTGTGTGTGTGTGTGTGTGTGTGTGTGTGTGTGTGTGTGTGTGTGTGTGTGTGTGTATGTGTAAAGTGAGAGAGAGAGAGAGAGAGAGAGAGAGAGAGAGAGAGAGAGAGAGAGAGAGAGAGAGAGAGAGAGAGAGAGAGAGAGAGAGAGAGAGAGAGAGAGCTATACAGACAGACAAAACGCACAGACAGACGAACAAAAACGAGCAGACGGAGACAGACAGACAAACAGACACACACACAGCTAGAAACAAACACCCAGACCAAAGGAACAAGAAAGCAAATATTCTCATGAGTACCACCGATATATTTTTCCCTCCTGCCTGGCGTTACTTCCCGGCACTTCTTTCATTATTTGAGATCAAAGGGAGCAGCGAACAGCACGTCTTGTCATGTGGAGTCGCTTGCCTTGCGTCGCTCAGCCATCAATCAGCGGCAGGCTTGTCTAGCGTTTGATATCGCGGCCGCCGATGGTATCATAAGGGACTTCGCGGGATGCAAGAGTGCTGCACCAAGTTTTCATTCCCCGCATCGCTTTCTTATCAAGTCGATGAATGCAATCTGATGTTCCCATTATTTTTACCTCTCCATCTGAATGTGAAAGCAACTGAAGTGAAATATCAATACAATACTGTAAAGGATATCGTTTGCATATTGAATTGATTTGCCTGATGAGTGCATTTTTTTTATGGAAAATGAACACTGGCCTAGGACGACAAAAGAAAAAAAAAAAAACCGAGGTGCCATTCCCTAAACAAAAAGCCAAAAGAATTCTCCAAAATTGAAGGATAAGTGTCTTGAAGCCTCCCTCCATCATCACTATTAACATTACCATCACCGGCACCATCACCAACCACCGATGTTTAATGGTTATTGTCGCTCTTATCATTAGGACACCACCAGCACCACTACCACCATTATCATCACTCATACCAGCACCATGTACTATCACCACCACAACCAAAGCATTACAGTAAACCAATATACACAAATATTCATAGCCTTTCTTACTTTAATGGGAATATTTCTCCATTATTTCACCCATTTTCTTTCTTTATTTATTCATTTATTTATTTGCTGTGTATATGTTGCCCTTGGCCAGATTCACTCTTACATAATAAAACCCCATCAAACTTCGCAAAACCCGCCATTTCAGTGCATTACAATCCAAGCAAAATCATCTCTAATTCTGTACAATGACAATCCAATACAAAAACCTATTCCGCTACTTTTGTTGGTGCATCTATTATTGACCCATGGACTGACAACTGACTGATTGACTGACTTTTTTTGATGGAACATGAACATCCGACGTGTTGATTAAAACTTTAGGTGTTGATGTCTCTATGTGTCACGTGAACAGTTATGATGTGTGTGTGTGTGTGTGTGTGTGTGTGTGTGTGTGTGTGTGTGTGTGTAGATTTACTTCGTTTGCGTTTTATCACCTGTAAAAATCATTGATGATGTTACCACTGTTATCATTATTAGTAGTGGTAGTAATGGCTGTGGTGGTGGTGGTGGTGGTCGAAGTAGTAGTAGTAGTAGTAGAAGTAGTAGCAACTTCATTGAAATACTTAGTGCTTATGAATACCGTTTTAAACTACCCCTAGAATAACAAAAATACCCTTGAAAACCCCTAAGTATCTTCACTATAGTCTGTTCAAGAATCATGAATACATTTACTTATCTACGAAATCAAGAATAAAAATACCATAAACTTCAACTATAGACTATTAAAAACCTAAGGTAAAACGCCGCAGTGCTAGAGAATACCGTCCCTGGTTTCAACAAAAGCATCGACTTGGTACAAACTTGGAGCTGGTACTAAACTTTTCCCGCTTGGGGGTGAAAGTAGTAGCAGAGTTTGGAATAATTCATCATCCATATATTCAAATGTGATCAACGAAGCGTATTACAGTTGTCGACAAGAGTTCATTTCTATGTGCATTTAGTTAAACTCAGTGTGAAAAGATTTCTATGGCTTAACCGTAAACCTGAATATGATGAACGCAACATTCTACAATTGCTGACAAATTGTTTTCTTCTTCATCTACTACTACTACTACTACTACTACTGATGAAGACGAAGAACAGTGTGCGAAGGTAGGGGAAGGTAGCACGTGCAAGTGTAAAATTATTTAGTTATACACGCAGTGAAAAGATTCTAGTACGAGTAGCTTAGCATTCTTCATAGAGAGACGAGGAATCCAAGACGAACACGGCTCATTGCCGCCGTGATGCCCTGCACCTCTGAGCGGGGCGGAGCGCGGGCAAGAATGTAGGAAGGTATAGGAGGGCACCACAACCCCTCACGGCTGATCGGACAGGTAATCTCAGGCCTGCGGCACTACTCCACGCGAGGCAACACCAGCCGCGCTGCCAGAGTCGTTGCCGGGAATTTTACACCGCCTCACGTAGCCTGGGTAACGAGGCCGTCGGTGGTGAGCGACGGAAACTATCAAAGGTGTATTAGGAAGGTGAGTTGTGGCGCAGTGGTGTTGTGGCGGCGCCGTGGTGACAACGAGGGTTATCCTGCACTTGGGAGCGTGACGTGAGGGGATGCTCTCTGCGGCTGAGTGACAGGCAATCCGCGTATCATCATCTTGCCGTCAATATCGATACTGGGAATGCTGATGATGAGACGAGGAAAGAAATCACTGTCATCCTTAACTCTGTTTTTATAGGAACTTATAAATTTGTCGAGTTTTTTACAGTAAAGCTTATGAGGCATCTTCTTACCATCAATATCGCTACTGATGATGCTGATGATGAGAAGAGGAGAGAAAACACTGATTGTGTCGTTCATAACATTTTGTAACACTATTTACTTTTTTTTTTGTATAAATCCTTCGCTTTGACAGAAACTCTTGCATAAGTCCCGAGTTATTATAGTACACTCCATGAGGCAGTAGATAATGGGAATGATTATGACGTAATATTCCTAGGCTTTAATAAGGCGTTTGATAGGGTGCACATCTAAAGCCTCTAGAACACGTTAAAGGAGCATTGAGTGGATGGGAAAAGTCTAACATTGATTAGGTCACGATTAAACGACAGACAACAGTCACGATTAAACGACAGACAACAGAAGATACAAAAAATGGCTGCAAATCCTTTCCCCGCCCCTCCCCTCTCTCTCTCTCTCTCTCTCTCTCTCTCTCTCTCTCTCTCTCTCTCTCTCTCTCTCTCTCTCTCTGTAGCGGTAGCCATTAATCGCTGACCCACCACTCTTCTTCCCCCAAACCCTTCCCTCTGACAAGAAATGCTTCCGTGATGATGGTCGTCGGCGAGACAAAGGAGAAGGCAGTCAGGTAATCGCCGCCAACACTCCTTTTATCTTTACATCTACGAGGAGACGACTGCGCTCCTCCTGCAGCCCTTCGCGTGCGTGCTTGGGGGAGTCGATTCCACACAAATTTAGAGGATGATCAGAGGTAATGAAGCCTTCCTCCTTCCCTCTCCAGCTCCCTTTCGCCATTAACCCTTCACTACCGCTACCGCTGCTACTACCGCTGATGGTGATGATGCTACTGCTGCTGATGATGATATGGCTGCTGTTGCTGCTGCTGCTGATGATGATATTGATGATGATGATATTGATGATGATGATGCTGTTGTTGCTGCTATTAATGATGATGATGATGATGATGATACTGCTGCTGATATTCTACTACTGCTGCTGCTACTATTACTACTATTACTACTACTCATTCGGTCCTCTTCTGTACATACACATACAAAAATTCCTTCTCTCTCTCTCTCTCTCTCTCTCTCTCTCTCTCTCTCTCTCTCTCTCTCTCTCTCTCTCTCTCTCTCTCTCTCTCTCTCTCACATTTAATATATTTTAGGTAAATATCTTTAATTTTGGGCATTCATTTCTTTCCACCGGTGGGCGAGATGCAAAGGCCCACGTCACCTCTCTACGTATGTGAGAATCTATACACTGACTTTTTTGCCGTGACACAGTGGTACTGCGCGCGCTTTGGTGGCCTAGGGGGTCCATACTTCCTTTCACCATATCTATACGTAAGTTTATTATTATTTTTTTTTTTTCCTCTTATCACTTTCCCTATCAATTTTCAGTCTGCCCTCCCATCACGTCCTGTCGATTTCATGTTCACGTGTGTGTGTGTGTGTGTGTGTGTGTGTGTGTGCGCGCGCGCGCAGTGTTTTCTCTGCCATGCTTGTTGAAGCGTTGTTGATGTTCTAGTGCCCTTTGTTCCTCTTCACTCTAGGAACAGGAAATAGTAGCAGAGACATAAAAATACCCTAATAAAACACAGTAATATTTAAGTTCACGGGTAAAAACTCAACAAATACCCATACATACATACATACAAAAGAAAAAAAGAAAAAATGCAAACGAACTATAAAAAACTCCCTTTTTGCAAATTACAATGTTTTGAAAAGTTAGTAGCGCTACAACTTTGCTAAATGGTGTGCTGTATGAAGCCCTCGCAACAATACGCGGCTCTCAGGCATGTCGAGTATGAATTAATCTTCATAATTCGCTTCGCTCGTACGGAAATAATACAGAGAGTAATGTTTGGCGTTTGTTCGTGTTACATCTGTAGTGTGTGTGTGTGTGTGTGTGTGTGTGTGTGTGTGTGTGTGTGTGTGTGTGTGTGTGTGTGTGTGTGTGTGTGTGTGTGTGTGCACGTGTGTGTGTTTGTGTGTGTGTGTGTGTGTGTGTGTGTGTGTGTGTGTGTGCAGTGTTTTCTCTGCCATGTTTGTTGAAGCGTTGTTGATGTTCTAGTGCCACACACACACACACACACACACACACACACACACCTTCCCCTGCTCCCTCCACCCCAGACTCCCACACGCCATCTCAAAGACTAAATTGGCCGGAACTAAAAGCTTTGTGTCGCGACATTTCCCTTTCTTCCCCCGCCCTTCGCTGCTTCCACTTGTGTAAACACGATACAAAAAAGAAAATGCATAACACACACACGATGCAAATAAGATTTTGTTTTCATTTTTTCCCGTCACTATTTCAAAGATTTGTTTTATTTTGTGTGTATGAAAATCAAATTACAATGAAATCATAGGAATTATTTTCGCAGCTTTGCTTTGTGAAGAATTAAATATATCAATATTTATAAGAAACGCTTTAATTTTCATGCGATTTTTTAATCTAATTTGGAATTCTTTTTTATTCCTCATCGTGAGGCGTACGTGAAGCACCAATCACTGAGGAAGCACACACTTACTTCAGATGAAATAGTATAGTTTATTACACAAACATATGAATTTATTCTCTTATGTTTTATTGTGTTCCTTCTCTCGTCTTTCCTCTCGTTCATCGCGCAAATCTAAAAACAATTTCTTTTTTTGCTCCTCAATAATTTAACATTAGTGACAAAATACAAGAAAAAAATCCATGAAAACCCAACTAATTCCTTTGAAAACTGTCCTGATGAGAAAAGAGTCTTGAAAGTACGACCCCTAAACACTTTCCTGCATCCTCCAACCTCCCTGGAGTGGCCAGCCCCAGTGTCCGCGCAGGGACGCCCACTACCTTGCCATTTATTTCCACATAAACAGTCTTGCACACCTCTGCACCTCAGCCTTCTTTCCTCTGTAGTCCCCTACGATATCTGGTGTGTGTGTGTGTGTGGGAGGAGATGGAGGAGAGAAACACAAAGAAACACAACCAAAATAAACACACACACACACACACACACACACACGAGGAGGAGGAGGAGAAGGTAGAAGAGGACAAGGAAAAGGAGACGAATGAGCAAGGACAAGAAACAAAATAATCACGAAACAAGAACAACAAACAGCAGTAAACTTATTTATGTGACAAACTGCACAGCCTCATCTGAAGCAAGAGACACTAGATGGTCTGGGCTGAGGCAAGGAGGACAAAGACGACGAAGATAGGATTCCAGGATAAAGATTACGACGCATCCTTTTAAGGTTTACATTAAAGCTGCGTGGTGAAGGATTTATTCCCCAGTGTCCTCCTGGCTGTGCTGCAGGAGAGAAGAGGCGAGGAGTTTCTGTCATTCCTTCTGTCCGCGCCGTCTGCCGCTCAACAGATAGAAAAATGTCAATCTCGATCATTTGTATTGTGCAAGCTGGAGGAACATCACGGGTCTGGAAAATAGAAGGAGTTGGAGATACGAAGACATAATAAATTGACGATATTATTCTTTATTCCGTATTCTAAGTGTGTTTTATTTCGATTTCCAACAGGTTTTCGTATAAAGCACGTCATTTTGGGTATTCATGACTGTACGGCTTAATTTAACAAGGATTCTGCACCATCCTTTGGCTTTATTAGATGTTATTGAGATTTTCGAGAGTGTTAACTGAACAAGGATTCTTCATCACTGGCAAAGTCACCCACGAGAACACGACTGAGCTTCTGCCCTCTTAGGTTTCTTTTACTTGGAACTTATAAAAAGAGTAATCTTCAGAATTCAAAGCTTTGGTCGTGCGGGGACAATATACACTCCACGTTTTCGACAGAAGGACAAGACCAACAAGAGGGAGACTTCAAGACACTTCCCGAGATAATTTTGGAGTTGCCTTTGAACTCTTTCCTCTGAGTCTGGCGCCTTAAGTGTGTTTTTTTTTTTTCACCAGTTATTGTTTTCCTTGGTCAGGGGCCTTCTTACACAAAGAATTTGGCTTCAGTTATGGCAGAAAGAAAAAAATATGGTATTAAGAGTCATTTTTATGGCCCTTGATCAGAGCCCCTTATGCATTAAAAAAAAATAATTATAAAAAAAAAATAGCAGTGCAGTGTGACGCTAAAGAAGTGACGCTCTTGACTGTCTATTACGTCACGCTATAATTCACAGAATTTAGCAGCGAAAATTAATGGCTAAAAGGTAATTGCGATTTCCATGTTATTATAATGGAACTAGAATTAATATCGGCTTGTGGCAAAAATAATAATATAAAAAAACACACGGCTTTGCGGGGTGAGTGTGCGGCGCGATACGGCCACAGCCAGCTAGGACGTGCGGACCTCACTGCAGAGTACTTTATTGTTAACTAATAAATTGGCATGGCAATATTTAGTACATACAGTTGGCCAGCCAATATTGAGTATATGCAGTTAGCGAGGCAATATTAAGTATATACACTTGGCAAGGCAATATTAAGTACAGATGCCTGAACAACTGCAATATTACTAGAGTTCCCTAAAGTAGTTATGACAAACTCCACTGTGCTTTCTTTTCAGTTCATGTTGTATATGTTGTAAATGTTGATATGATATATCTTTAATGATTTGCATATAAACTGTGATGGATAATTCTCTCTCTCTCTCTCTCTCTCTCTCTCTCTCTCTCTCTCTCTCTCTCTCTCTCTCTCTCTCTCTCTCTCTCTCTCTCTCTCTCTCTCTCTCTCCATTTATATACTTATCTATTTATCTATGTATCTAGCTATCTATCTGTCTCTCTGTCTGTCTCTCTATCTACCTACTATATTCTACCTACCGCATCTACGTACTATATTCCTAAAAGACTGTAATCCAAGACAAACTTTCAATATTCACTCCAGTGCACTTCATGCCTGCAGGTTGGTTACGAATTAATAAATAGACTAATGAAATGGCAATACTACATTTTCTAAAAACTGGAATCCAAAATGAACACTTAATATCTACTCCAGAGTGATTGGAAATCATGGACGAATGAACTACAGTGAATTAGTCATAAACACTGCAATTTCTATGGTAATATTCCTGAAAATTCTGTAATCTGAAATAACTTGATATTCTGAAGTATCATGTGAGTCTTTCAATAGCTTCCCTTGATGAATGGAGTTCTTATAATTCACCCGCCTTTGTGCAGCTGCCCCAGGTAGTGATGCCACAAAGTCCACTGAACTCCATGTCTGAATAGAAATTAGTGTTTGGAATAATTAACTGTTTCATAATGGGAGTTCTATAAAGAGTTGGGTGCAGCATTCCTTTTGATAATCTCCATGTTGCCTTTTCATTCCCTTCCCTTATCTTCACATTCCTCCCAGCACTTTCTCGCTAATCATCCTTATCCCTCGTTCCTTTCTTCCTTGCTCCTTCCTTTTTTTCCTTCCTTTTTTCTGAGCCATGAAATCATTCAATCAATAATATTCAATTAATAATATTTTTTATCCCTTTTTTCTTTATCTCCCTTACTACTCTTTCGCTTATCATCCTTTTCTCCTTTCTTCCTCTCTCCTTTTTTTTCTTCCTTTTGTTGCACATTTATATCAGTCTATCAGTCAATAATCCTTTCTCATCCCAACATCTTATCCTTCCTATCCTTTGCCTCTTCCTTTCTTCCTATGTAACCCATTCCCAATGCATGCATCGTTCTCTCCTCCGACCTCGCATCCTTTCTTCCTTCTCGCCTTCCTTTCCAATGCTTGTTCTCTTATCTACTCTTACCTCATCTCTTCTCTATCCAAACATCCTATCTTCCATCTCTCCTCATTTTCTTCCTTTCCCTTTCCTTCTTCTTTTCCCTTCTTTTCCGTTTACTTTACCATCTCTCTTCATCTTTCCTTCCCCCTTATCTTCTTCTTTTTCTTCCTCTTTCCCTCTCACTTCTGTTCCCTCTACCACTTCTCTCTCCGTCTCTCCTTCTTCCCTATCATCTCCCTCCTCCTCTCCCCATCATCTTGCCTCTCTCCCTAGGTTTATCCTTCTCTATCTCACACAACGTTACGCCTCCCCATCAAATTCCCCTCCCTTCCCCTCCCACCTGCCTCCCGTCCTCCCCTCCCCTTCCTCTGTACCTCACCACCTCCCCCATCCCACGCACCTCGTCACCCTGGGAACGCCTCCAGCACCAGCAAACTGTGTCCCTTTAAATACAAAAATATTTCAGGAAAATGTTGCAGCCTCATTCTTACATTCCAGGGAGCTTCACCACCACCACCATCACCACTATAACCATCATCATCACAACCACTACTGCCACCACCATCAACACCACTACCATCACCACAACCACCACCAATATCATCACCACCACTACCATCACCACCACCACCATCGTTGCATCAGCCATTAAGAGTATCTGGATACTTTTTTTTTTCTGTGTGTGTGTGTGTGTGTGTGTGTGTGTGTGTGTGTGTGTGTGTATAAGCGGCTCTAGCCAAGGGCAACAAAAAATGGTGAAAAAGGTGTCAGTCCCTAAAGAGGACAGTCCGAAAGCAAATCTAAAATTACATTGAAAAATCACAGCCCTGACTCACTTAACGCAAATACACCACCATACCAAGAACCCTGCTCTCCCCTGTGTCCATCTTACATAACAACGCTATTATGCGAATAGAGCATCTTACGAGTAACTACTAATGACAGATCGGCCTCGTACTTAATCTCGCGTGCGTTAGTTCCTCGCCTTACCGCGTCTAACCGTAACCCTTGTAGTATTATCAATATAATAATGCATATTATCAGTCACTACCAAGAATGAATAAATAAGAATAATGGTAAATCGGTCCCGTACTAAATCTAGCGTCCTTCAGTTCCTCGACTTACCGTGTCTAACCTAATCCCCTCGATGCTCTCCAGTTCTTTTCCAAATCATTAATACAAAAGTGGCCTCCGCGTATCTCAAGTGGCCGCCTCTAATCGGTGGAAGCCGGATTTGTTCAAACGGGAGGGCAGCGCCAAGTGGTCAGCGTACCGAACTGGGAAACTCAAGTAAGGGTTATTGAATGTTACCACGTCTTATTTCGACAAGATTTAAAGCTCTGGTGGAGGTTATTATGGTTTTCAAGGGTGTTTCCATGATTTTTTATAATTTAATAAATTGCTCAGGGTAAAAAAATAAGTTAGGGCCGTATCCTGAAACACCTCTGCGCTGCTTCTCTACTACTATAAATTCAAAGGCTCGTACTTGTACTCGGACGGATTAAGGGTGTTTTTTTGGTTCTAGTGACAGATTAACAAGATTCCTACATTATTAACAGAAGAAACACTCTTGGGAACCCGGCTAATCATCTGTGTGGCCTTTGAAAATAGTCATGGCGAGAGAGCATAGTGTTTCAGAATACACGCTTTAGTACTACTGCGTGGAGTACAGAGGGACACTCCAGCTTATACCTGATAACGTCAACCCCTCACCTGCGTCACCGCGGCACGAGGTGACCACCCAAACCTTCAAGAATTAAGTCCCCAATCGACCCACCAACAAAGCCTACAAGTATCGGTGCCTCAGGATGTATGAAAGATAAATATAAAAACAAGGGCAGGTCGCCGGCGGCCGCTGACCACCTGCACCGTTGTGGTCGTTTTTTCTTACTTATTTATTGCCTGAAAACAAAGGGATGAAGGGACGGATGGACGAGGTGAAGGTAAAAAAAGTAGTGGAGTGGATCAATAGTATGTGTGTGTGTGTGTGTGTGTGTGTGTGTGTGTGCTCGCGCGTGCACACAGAGACAGAAAAAAGAAAATCAATTAATAGACAAACAGGCAAACTTTTCTTAATTCTTTGAGGTTAATAATCAAGGATTGACACGAAGGAATATATAAATTGTCAGCAATTTTCATATTACTATTATCATTATCACATTACAGTATAATAGAGTAATCATATTATCGCATTACTGTTACTGTTGTCATTATTATTATTTTCAATATTACTATTATCATTATTATTATTGTTATTATTATTATTATTATTATTATTATTATTATTATTATTATTATTATTATATGATTATGTTTTTTTGTCCCACCACAGTTTTGCAGCACATTTGATTTCCTCTGATACAAAAACGTTGTATAATCCCTCTTATTAATTCCACTTTGTTATATTGGAATTATCGCGACACACACACACACACACACACACAGCGGCAGATATAGTGGTGATGGTGGTAAAAGTTAAGTAGGTATGAATTGCACGCTGGCTCGCTCGTCCCCTCGTCTACCAATGTATTTATACCCACAGTCTTTTCATAAGTGGCGGTGATAGCTGTGGTGGTGGAGGAGTTGGAGGCGATAGTCGAGGTGGTGGCAGAAATAGTGGTGGTGGTGGTGGTGGTGGTTAAGTTGGTATCAAGTGGACGCTGGCTCCCTCGTCCCCTCGTCTATACATTTATTCCCACAGTCTTTTCATGAGGACACAAAGGGGCAATCTCTCCCCCCGCACGTAGAATCAACAAGGTGAGGCTGTTCCTGATGGCGCTCCCTCGCCCCACGCTCCACGCAGGGTCGCCTTTAGAATTGCACACATTCACTCTATTGGTTCTGAAGTAAAAGATAACTCTCTCCGTTACACAATAGCGAGATGTTGAAATCTACCTTGAAATTGCACCTCAACTCTACTTTTTAATATTTCCAGGCTACTTTATTCAGATTTAACACTATTGGGAAAGGAAATGTACTTCGGAAACCAATAGTGTTGTAATTCAGTCTTGACTTGAATTTTTCTTTCCAGTTCAAACTAAACAATTTTTTTTTTTCTTCTCTGTTACTGTGCCCTGTTCATTTTACTTAGCGGAAACACGGTGCTAGGTAAATCTATCTTCAGAATTCTCACTACTGCACCACTATACTATTCTTCGCTGTTTTTAATGAGCCTTTTCCGGGTGTTTCTATTTTGTTTCATTCTTTCCCTTATTCTTTTGTCTCATGTGTTTTATACTGAGTCTTTCCACCTTTCCTGGGTCTTCCTCATCTTCCGCTCACCGTGAAAGCAGCCATAGATAGGATCATATTCTGAAACACCTGCGCCGCTCCCCCACTACATTCAAAAGGCTCTAGTTAAAATTGCAGAGTTTCTTAAGAATATTTTAATGGTTCTAACGACAGATTATTGAGATTTGTACACTATCAACAGGAGAAATACTCTTGATAATCCGCTTAATGATCTTTGTGGCTTTTGAAAATAGTCGTGGCGAGAGAGCAAGGCGTTTCAGAGTATGGACCATAAACAGGAGAAAAGGAAGAGGCAGACGAGTAGTCTTACAGCAATTACCAATAAAGACGTGAAACTTCTCAGCCACAGCAACACTACAAAGACTGAGCACTTTCCCCGAAGCCTGACGGAAAAAAGATGGAAGGTTTAAAGAAGAGATCCCACTGCAATTCTCCCCTGTAATGCGTCACTCCTCTCCGTTTTCTAGGAACAATGATAGCAAATAAAAGAGAGCTGTGATAGAAACGTGATCAGAAACACGAGACATTCACGACTTTCTTTTTGTTGGCGGAAATTACTGGCAGAAATAATAGGTAGCATATAGTTATGTACGATTGCCCTAAATGGTGATCGTTACAATATCCAGTAATAGAAATTGATATATAGACCAATGAACTGCTCCATATTGAGAGGTCCTCAGTGACTAAGAACAGGATATATGACAGGTGAAAGTACATGACTAATATTCATTCCTGAAAGCCTTTGAATATGTCTGTTACTTAGCGCAACTGTACCTGACCCGGACACAAGGTAACGTGTAGTGCAGTGGAAGGAAAAAGCGATGTAAAAACGTGGTTCAGCAAGAAAAAGCCCCTCTGGTCTGCCATAAAGGTGAAGTGGTCAGACCTTCGCATTTGGTTTGGGTAAGAAATCGTGCAGCAGCAAAATCTCAAACCCAGCGAGTCTGAAAGTTAATGTCATTGCCGATACTCTTTTTTGACGGGAAATGACTGATAGTTTTGAGTGGGTATTTCCGCGTTTTCTTGGCATCAATTATCCTTGTGATTGTGTGCGGGTAATAGACACACTAGAACCAACTAATACTCTTACATCTGTGGGCTTGACTGGCACGCTGTGAGCCTCTTAATGAAGGTAGGTGATCCTCTCAGCCACCAGTGTAATAGACAGGAAGCATTCACATCTGTAATTTAACCTCTGCCTCAGCTGGGATGGTTGTGAATAATGAATGCATCGAAGGTAACATCATCTGTTACTACCGTAAAACAGTGAACACACACACACGCACATACACAGAGCGAGAGAGAGAGAGAGAGAGAGAGAGAGAGAGAGAGAGAGAGAGAGAGAGAGAGAGAGAGAGAGAGAGAGAGAGAGAGAGAGAGAGAGAGAGAGAGAGAGAGAGAGTCAAACATAGTTTAATCTGCAGACGAGAGGAAAGAATCTTGCAGGACAAACAAATGCTGTTTAATGTACTGAACTCAGCAACCTCGCTCACTGTCCTCGCTTCACGGTGAATACGGAGCCGGTTTTGCCTCCGTGGCTTCACAGCGTAGAAGTATACAGCTCTGCCCAGCTCTCACCAGCAGCGGTCTCCGCCGCCCCGAGTCGTCCACAGGCAGGAATAGCGAGGCAAGTTTCCCTGGTGCTCGCTGCAGCAGTCGTTCAACTCCACTCTAAACTTGCAATACCTTTGTCCCTCAGCGGCCTCGCCTGCAGCGCGGCGAGGCGGGGCTGACCGGACGGTGACCTGCGCCAGCTTCCCTTCCATCAGCTTTATTTATTCATTCTTTATATATATATATATATATATATATATATATATATATATATATATATATATATATATATATATATATATATATATATATATATATATATATATATATATATATATATATATATATATATATATATATATATTGTTATTCTTTCATTCTTAAAAGAGTGTATGTAAAATATTGCTTCACACAATGCCTCGCTGCCACTGAACTTTTTTTTTCCCATCAGAGAAGTTAATCTCCTGTTCTATGAAATATTCTCTTCTTCACATTTTGTATCAACTATAAAATAATAAGAGTGAACGGCTGGCATGTTCATGATTTAACGTCAACCTAAAGCACATATTATATCTGGTCAGACAGACTGCCCTACTTCGCCGACACACAGAAGCATAACCACAATTCGCAATCTCTCTCTCTTAAGAATACGCGACACTTACGAACCTTGAACCTGGTAGCTTATTTTTTTTCTACTGTCAAATTTGTTTTTTATATGCTCAACTTTTAAACTACCGTCATATCTACTTTCTCAGGATTCAGTACGAAGTTAAGATGGCATTTTGCAACGTTTTGTGGAAGTTCCTGAGATTTCAAGGGTGTTATCACGATTCTAGTGGTAGTCTAACAAGGACACTGCACCATCAAAAGGAAAATCTCAAGTGAGAACCCGGCCAATAAATAATTTCTCTGATCTTTGAAAAGTTCTCAGGAGAGTCATAAGTCTTTCACAACCCAGACGACGAAGTATTGGTCTGGTCATGTGTTGTTGTGACCTGTGTTGCAATTGTATGTGCCAACAAGATTAATTTCGAGATATTTCGTAGTGTTCACTTCCCCCCGGCAACCTTGCGTCACACAGCAAAGGACAGCACACGTGACTGTCTGCCTCGAGAGGGTTTGTTAACACTCCAGCCTGACAGATACTCTCTCTCTCTCTCTCTCTCTCTCTCTCTCTCTCTCTCTCTCTCTCTCTCTCTCTCTCTCTCTCTCTCTAACTTGTTATTGTTATTATCACCGGGAAGAAAAGGAAAACAAAAGAACAGAGAAAAAAAAAGAAGACAAGAACAGCAACACCAACAATAACAATAACAGTAATTGTAGCACACACACTCAACACCACCACCACCACCACCACCAAAACAACAAGAACAAGAATAACAACAACAACAACAACAGCAAGAATAACGACAACAGACAACAACAACAACAGCCGACCAACCAAACAAAAACAAACAAACAAATGAGGAAAATAAGCACTGGAAAGAAAACACAAAACAAAGTGGACAAAAATATAATGGACTTTCTCTCCTCCTCCTCCTCCTCCTCCTCCTCCTCCTCTTCTTTTTTACCTCCGCCACGTACATCACAGCCCAGCGTGCTTTATTATTTCACAGTGGCGTCTTAATGTAATTCACGTAACGCATTCCCGCACCTCACCACTCAGGCCGCCGCTTGGTTGTCTTTAGTGTTCCAAAGCTGGCGGTAAATTACTGTTTTGGAGTAATTTAACTTCTTTTTTCGAGAGTAATGGAGGGGTGACAAAAAAAAAAGTGAAGAATTCTGGAAATCAAGAAAATATTGCGGTACCTGGTATTAGGGTTAATGTTAACTTAGTATGTAGAGTTGAAATGTTAATCTATTATGATCAAATAGTTGAACCGAATATCAATAAACATTAAAACTACTGTATAGTCTTAGAAAAGAAGAAATATGTACCTAAGTATGTGGCATGCCAAGAGTATTTTGAGAAACAACAACAACCACAACAACAAAAACAACAACATCAGCAGCAACGAAAAACAAGAAGAAAAGAAGAGAAACAAGAAGAAAACAAGGAAAGCAAGAAGAATAACAAAACAACAACAAAACCAAAAACACCACCACTACCGACAAGAACAACAACAACAACAACAACTACCACCACCATCACCACTACCGCCGCCGCCGCCACCGCCACCACCACCACCACCACCTCCACCACCGAGGTTAAAGCAAACACACAAAAATATGACGAGCATGAGTTTTCTCTGCCCACACACGCTCCTCCCAACACCCTGCTGTGTAACTCTTCCCTCTCCCTGTGTTTCCCTCGCCCAGTGCTTTCCCTCTCTCCCCAAACATTCTCCCTCCATATAACTATTCTTCCCCCCTTCCCATTCACACCTTTTTGTTATCCACATCTCTTTCCCCCATCACTTTGCCTCTCACCCAGCCTTCTCCCCAAATATACCCTCCCCATTCACACTTGTCCCTAAAAACTTACTCTTCTCCTCTCTCCCGTCGTCCTCTCCCACGCATACCCATCCACTTTCTCTCCCCTTCCCGTATTCTCCCTCTTGACTCTTCGCCCCCGCACTCCTACGGTTCCCTCCCCACGCACACGCCTCGACAACCTCTATTAGCCCTACTCTCTCTCTCTCTCTCTCCCCTCCTACATTCACTCCCTAGCTTTTCTCTGTCCCTCCGCCCACTCACACACACACACACACACACACACACACACACACTCACACTCACCCACCCTTCGTCTGCAGGAACCTTCTCACTCTCTCGTCCCCCCGTCAGCTTTACACAAAACACTTTCCCAAGATGCTTCTACTGTTTCACGCTCCCCATCTGAATTTATTTATATCATTCAGTGTTACCCTCTTCTCTCCTCCTCGCGGTGTAAGGGTCACGCCTCCCTCGCTACTCTCCTCGACACCATTACGCTACTTTTGGCATAAACGCATTACTTGTGCGTACCTTTCGGCTCCCTGCGGCTCAGGTACGCTACAATACGCTTAATGTCCGTGATTCCAAGCCGGGCTGTATGTTGGCTCCGTCAGCGCCAGAGAGCGTGCTTTGTGCTGATGGCGCTAACGTGTTTGCTTTGTTTTACCGTGGCAAACAAATGTTGTTTTCATATTTCCGTCCCCCATTTGTACTGCATCCCACTGTTGCCGCCTCCCCGTGTTCCTTTCTCCTTGACGCGACAAAACGTTGCTGCCGTTGAACAAATGGGCGGATTTTACTAGACGCCTCAGGGTCAGTAAGGGGATGGCGGGGTGGCGTGTTGCCTTAACCCGCACTTACCATTTCAGCCACGAGTCACCGCCAAGCCATATCTTCCACTAGTCACTGCAATACTCCCTCCCGCGCGACAGTGATTTTCCTCCTAAGACTGCGCCGCTGAACATAAGAGACCACGGGACAAACAAATAAGGCGTCGGGGAAAGCGAGGGTTGATGAGAAAGAGGAGAGGTAGATGTGTATTGTCTACCTAAATAGAAGAGGATAAGGCTTAACTAAGAGCCTGTGCAGAGGAATGAGGGCTGATGAGAAAGAAGGGACGGTATACTGAGAACCTGTGTGTGTATTGTCCCTGTAAATACAACTGAGGGTTAACTGAGTGCCGGAGCGAAGGTTTAATTAGAAGATGTCATTACAGGTGAATATGTCCTTACTAAATCTATGGGAACCACTGTAGATGTCCGTGTTTGTGTTGTGGTTACCTTCGTGTTGGTCTACAATGAAGAGGAAGAACCTATTGTACTCTTGATCTAGGGCCAAGGCATGACTATTGTATCATTCACCTTCCTGTACGAGTTACCGTCTGTACATTGCATATTTTTTTTTTACTTTTTAACTAACTTGCGTGACTCCTCGCCTGTCCATAAGGGAAGTTACCGTCAGTACATTGCACAAATTCTCTTCTTTTTACTAAACGTGCGTGACTCCTCGCCTGGCTGTCTACGAGGGACCGTTAGCTTGAGGGGAACTAGAGATACGGGCGGTGCTGTGTGCCATCACGAGTCAGCCTAGCAATGTGCATGTCTGTCTCTCTAGCAACTCTTACTTGACTGTACTGTCTTTGTCACGTATTCCACATTTTGTTCTTTAAGTTATGATGCTGTTATGTGGTCTGAATTGTTGATAGATATGTTTTTGCTGTCCTTTCACAACACAGAGCATAAATTATTAAGCGTGTGACAGAAATGTATAAGGTGATTCAATATTTCAGAAGTCACGAGGTAAGGATTGAATATACAGAACAAATTTGAACTCTAAATAGAAATACTGCAATAGCAAGAAATACTGAAAAAAAAACACGTAAAAACAACAAACACTGCAGCGGTAAGCCAGTGGCAGAACACGTAAGCTGCTTCACCATTCAAAATGTGACTGAACCAAGGGTCAGCAGCGTCCAACCCGCGGGTCAGTGTGGCCAGCAGAGGCCAACCGTCCGACCCACAGCCTTGTTTAGTACAAACATTGCATTCCGGCCCACGAAACACGAGGCAGAACAAATTGAAGTCCGCTGAACAATATTCGTTAGGACATGTGGCCGGCTGGTATCTCGTCATTCAGGGATAGCCTCCGCCCCGTCCTGCCTGCCGACACCACCAGTCATCATATTAATGTGCGGGTTTGTCAATACAGTTCATATATACTATACATTATATACCATGTAGCTACACTGTACACTCCGTCTGAAATTTCATTTGAAGCTGTGGTAGTAGTAGCAGTAGTAGTAGTAGTAGTAGTAGTAGTAGTAGTAGTAGTAGTAGAAGATTTCTAGACACCTCTCATAATTTTGGATTCTCCTTTGAACTGTCCTCTTTAGGGTCAGTTCATGCCTTTCACATTTTTGTTGCCCTCGGCCAGAACCACTCTTACGTAAAAAAAAAAAAAAAAGGTAACCGAACAATACTAACAAGCACCTCAATCCCACGCAGCACCGCATCAACTCCACACGCCAACAACAAAACACACAAACGTAACACTGAATACAAACTTACTCCCAATGAACGACACATCATTCCCAGTGATAACCACACACAACACACCCACACCCCTCACACCCACGTGGCGTTAAATTCACTCCTACAGACACCAAACGCGATGATGTGTCCAGGCGGAGACATAAAGAACCGCCTCATGAAGCACATAATTATACGAGTGAAGGGAAGGAGGCCCCACGGACACCCCTAAGTATTGTGTGTATAGGACTAGATACGTGACGCCTGGGGACCTCCTCCACCCAGCCAACCACTACCAATCATAGGGATCCTTCGTCTGACGGAAACCAATTGCATGTGTCGGGAAGAGAAGGCGAGGAAAGGAGGGAGCTTGAGGTGGGGAGGAGAAAGCGAGAAGTGGAGCAAGGAAGTAGATAGAAGATGGAAGGAGAAAAAGGAAGGAAGGGGAGGGAGGAGAAGGGAAAGAACTGCAAAAATAGGAGGAGGAGGAGGAAGAGGGAAAGAAAAGACAGGGATAATATAAAAGGAGAAAGGAAGGAGGGAGGAAGAGAAAGAGAAGGAGAAGAAGGAGGTGGACGAGGGGAGGAAGAAGAGGGAGATAATGGTAAGATGAAAAAAAAAAGGGGAGGAAGAGGTACCGAGGAAAGAGAAATTGGAGGAGGAGGAGGAGGAGGAGGAGGAGGAGGAGGAGGAGGAGGAGGAGGAGAAGGAAGAGGAGGAGGAGGAGGAACATATCTATCAACGGATGCTGATGTGAAGTACCAAGAGGCGGAAGAGAAGGGGAGTGGAACTGGAATAAATGAACGAAAGGGGGAGGAGGAGGAGGAGGAGGAGGAGGAGGAGGAGGATGTGAGATTGGGAATGGGAATGGGAACGAGAGGATCCTGCCCGTCAAGTTGATCTGGAGAGAGAGAGAGAGAGAGAGAGAGAGAGAGAGAGAGAGAGAGAGAGAGAGAGAGAGAGAGAGAAAGAGAATATTAAGCGAGGAAAGACGACTAGGACGAAAAAAAGTCTAAATAACACTGCTTCTGTAACATTCCTTACATTATATAACTGATGGCCTTTATAACACTACTACTATCTCATCCCTCCATTCCAGGCATTCAGTGTTGTCAGTCGGGCATCGGCAGGTCGTGGCGGCAGGACAGCGCCAAGCCCGAGGTGTTCATTCAGCCTCACGCAGGTTGATGGGCAGTCATTTAGTGAGTTGGGGGAGAGCTGTGGCAATTTGCGGCACTGTGTCTGTGTCTCCCTGCAGGATCTCACCACACTAGATTGTATTGCAAGAAAATATTATGCAGTAAAAGCAAGCGTCGAGAAAACTGCTGCTAATGTTTTTGTTCATGTCTTCCACGTGGTCTGTGAGGGATCAATGCTTACCATTGATTTCTTGATCTTCCTTCGTCGTCTATCTACGAGTATACCAGAGGTTCTAATACTTTGATGCTTAGTGGCACACTCTGAATGGCGCACCAACCATACAGTAAGTTTAATGTAGACTCACTAAAAGCCACAAATCTAACACCATACCTATCGAGGAAAACTTGGCGGCGCACTTTAGTGATAGTCGCGGCGTAGTACTTTATGTCGTCTTTACATCCTCACGCCGGGGTTAGCTCTATCCTGTGTTGTCCCTGACGCAAAGTGATACATTCCGGCGTCTGTCTTGCCTTATTATTGTTGCAGAATTAACATTCTATCTGAAAATCTTTTACAATTCAATTTTAAATAATGTACTACTGAGACCCGTCTCATTTCAATGCATAGCAGCATAAAAACTAGTTTAAAAGTTGTAACGAAGTTTGATTAAATCTTAAAGTTTTAACTCATTCCTTAATTAATATCAGAACAGCATCAATAGATATTCTTTAGATGCACATCATGGAAACCGTATATAGATGGAATAAGTCACAACAAAGATATAATGATAACGATGACTGATTATAAGAGAAATTGCTATGATGCAAGAACGAACTCACAGTTTTTTGGTGTGAGCAGAGCACGGCAAAACAGAGCTACCCAGATCCCCACAGCCGCACATTACAGGCCTTTGCTTCCCTACACTGGCGCACTGCATGTAATCATTGCTCCTTAACGTAGAGAAAGATTTGTATCTTTGAATGATCTAATTCAGCACATTAGAGGAGGAGGAGGAGGAGGAGGAGGAGGAGGAGGAGGAGGAGGACGGAGAGACTAACAAAAGATGAAAACGAGGTGGTTGAGAAGGACAAGGATGGAGGACGCTAGGAAATTTAAATACTAGTTTGGAATACGTGTTCTCCTGTTCCTAACTGACTTATCTCTGTCCCTCGACCAGAATATTCAGTTTTCCAGCGTGCCTCCACTTAGCTACAGTTGTGCCTTGTTAACCTTTCAACTGTTAGACAATTTGAGAGCTTACAATACTGCAAATAGGTCTGTAACTTAAAGAAAAATATATAAATAAATCGTTCAAATAACTTCCACCTTCTTTACTACGTCTGTGCAAATAATTTTTACGGTGCTGCTGATCTTTCAGTTTAAGAGGTTACAATACTATAAATATTTCTGTGACTTAAAAAATATATACAAGTAAATCAATCACATAGCTTCCTCCTCCTCCTCCTTCTGAGAATCGCTGTTATCGAAGATCGGTAACAAGAACCAGGAAATAAATAAAAAATATTGTATCCCTTAACAGTAAAACATAAAAAGAACAACAACAGAAAAGCAACTGCTGTGGTTTGTCGCTGAGAATCGCTGTTGTGGTTGGCAGAGAGGTGGAGAGTAGGAGACAACGCCATTCCTTCCTTGCATCTCCTCATTAGTCAGTGATGGACACTACATTTATGAACTCTGAAAAAATAGTCAGAAAATATAAGAATTTCATCCAGCGATTCTGGTGGAGCTCCAATATGTGTGTGTGTGTGTGTGTGTGTGTGTGTGTGTGTGTATGAGCTACACAGTGACATGCATCTGTAAAAGCACTCATTCCGCGCTCCAAGAAGTCAGAGAGTAATAATGTACGCAAATAAATATATATGCTGCTGTTTACACTAATTAAAACTAGGCACGGGGTACGTATTATTTTTTCATCAACATAATTCCACACACACAAAAAAAATAAAAATAAATAAATGAATAAATAAAAATGAAAAATAAATGTATCTAAAAAAGAACAATATTCTTTAATTTTGAAAGACCCTGACATTTTCACTTTAATTTAATTTCATTTAATTTCTTCCCTTAATTTCTTTTCCTTTTCTTCTCTTACGTTCTATTTTTTTTAATTCCCGCTTTTTCTCTCTTCCCTCTCTCTTATTTTCTCTCTCTTTTGTCTCCTGAGGTAAGCAAACGTGACGGTGATTTTTAGCGAGGCAGCAGCGAGGCGGCGAGCACTTGTGTGTCCTGACGGCGCGTCGTGTCCCTGTCAGGTGCTTCAGGAGTTGGTCATTAGCGGCCAGGGAAGGCGTGGAGAGGGACGGACGTGAGGGCGGGGAGAGGAGGAATGGGACGAGTGAGTGGGAGGAATGGGGGAGTGAGGGGGAGAAGGGTGGAGTCAGCACGTGATGGGGGGGGAAAAAAAAGGAAGAGGGGATGAGGTATGAGGATAAGAAAGAAAGAGAAAACTAGGTCATGGAGGAAGAGGGCGAGGCGAAAGGGACGATGAAGAGGAGAGAAGAGAAGAACAGACTGGGGGATGACTTTAAAGGATGACGAAAAGGGCAATGAGGGAAAGAGGGAACACGAAGACGATGATGATGATGATGATGAAGCAGAGGAGGAGGAGGAGGAGGAGGAAAAGAGGAAAGGAAAACATTATGATGATTATAAGGAGGAAGACGACGACAGCAAACAACAACAACAACAACAACAACAACAACAACAAATATCAATAAAAACAAACAACAACAAGGACGAAGGTAAGAATGACAAGATCGAGAGGTCAGCGAGAAGATAAATAATTTTTCTTAAGGTCGCCGCTGACTGATAACGTCTCGAGGCTCAAGTCGGGAAGGAAGGTGAAAAATTATGCCCCAGTACCACTTACCATAACAAGACAGGGAGTCACGTATGGGGGAGAGTGATGGGAAGATAGCAGTAACAGCGCCAGGCTAAATATACAGGTGTCTGCCTCCAGTTCATGATAAATGTACCACGCCACCCAAAATACTTGTCTCCCATAGGTGCAGTGTTTTATTTGACTGTGAGGGAAAGCTATAATAAGAATGTTAAGGGGAAGGAAAAAAAAAAAAAGAGAAGGAAGAAGAAAAGATAGAAAGAAAAAATAAGAGTAGGATGACGTAGAGGAGGAGGAAGAAGAGGAGGAGGAAAAGGCTCACATGAGAACACCACTAATCATTTACATGCTCATTAAAGAAACCTTAGGAGAAAGCGAACCATTTCAGTATATGTGCCCATGATTGAACTCTTAACCTTTCTCCTGCCAGCTGAGCAACGCACCGCACAGCCACCCAACACGCAGGAGTATTGGGGATGGAAGATGTTTGTTGAAATAAGTATGGAAAGGTCACCAAGGCGTCAATCAGAAGCTGACACCAGGCTGGCGAAAAAAAAAAAAAAAGGTGCCGATGAAAAGACTGGCGGACGGACAGAAGAGAGTGAGACGCTACAATAAAACTGACGAAAGGTTGACAAAAGACTGGCAGGGGACAACCTCGGGACTGACAAGAGACTCAGATCAAGGCAAAAGTTCCTCAAGGTGTGACAAATACTGACATGACGATTGACAAGAGACGTCTACACACTGACCGATGAGTTTATTGAAAGAAAAGAGTGTTGCCTCTGGGAGACGTGGTGACCCAAGTGCTGCTCAGCGTTAGGACGACACGCGGCGCGGTCATGGGAAGGCCGGTGACCGAGGCCATCCTGGGAAGAGTAATGGCCAGCTTCCGCACTGCCTGTCCCGCTATTTGTCCTCCTCTGAATGATATTTCAACCACAGAACACATGAGTACTGTCTCCGCCAACAATACATTTACTCCTCCAATACTGGGACTTCACTCCTGTATTTTATTGTTACTTCACTGCTTCTATATTTTATTGTTATTATCAATCTATGCTATAATTAATATAGGATACTTGTAACTTGCTCAAGAAGCCTAGAAAATTCATTCTTCCCTGCTTAAGAGACAAAGTATTGCCTTAATGTGGCTTGAATTGTACAACAGGAAACCCGCTGCCTCAACGCAACACCGCCACCACGACAGCAATATCAACAACACCAGGCACAAAAAGAGTTCCTCCCACCAAGCTGTGCAGATCAGCGGGGTGAGGTGGTGCCTAAGCTTCCCTATTGATCTACGGCGACAGTTTCTAAAAGTTTTGTGCCCCGAGCGGCGAGCAGTGAGGGAGAGTCGGCCGCGGGGAGTCCTGGGCCTGCTTCCTTTGTGGCCTGTGAACCTCAGAGGGAAGTTACAGTAGGGGGGTCAAGTACCGCCCGCCGCCTCGCTATATTCTTTACTTGTATAAAGCTGCCGTGCTGTGGACAGACACGTCATTCTCGAGTATCTTACTTGGTTATTGACCCTTCAAGTACTTTGCTTATCTGCCCGAGTATTCAATATTTTTTTTCATTTATTTTGATTTCGTAATTAACTATTTACTCATTTGTTTACTTATCTACTTATTCATGCGTTCGTTTCATTAATTGTTTGCCTATTTAGTTACTTTTAAATGTGGAAACTGGTCAAGAACACGAGAAGATGCAGAAGAGCATTTCAACTGCCATTAAAAAAAAAAGCTCGAAAAGTTTAAGTGTTGAATGGTCGCGGTTTTATCCTCAAAATCTACCTTCTGTGGATGAAAGAGCGAGAGAGAGAGCGAGAGAGCGAGCGAGAGAGAGAGCGAGAGAGCGAGCGAGCGAGCGAGCGAGCGAGAGAGAGAGAGAGAGAGAGAGAGAGAGAGAGAGAGAGAGAGAGAGAGAGAGAGAGAGAGAGAGCAGCAGACAGAGCAGCAGACAAACACACCGTACACAAAAAAAAAGACAGACAGACAGTAAATACAGTCACACAGACACACGCCTTCAAAGTGAAGTATCAAAGCGCTCTCTCTCTCTCTCTCTCTCTCTCTCTCTCTCTCTCTCTCTCTCTCTCTCTCTCTCTCTCAATCTAAATCTAAATCTACCTGTATTTTCTTTCTTTTGTAGCGCCATTACTGTTTTTTTAAGGTTCGCTTTGTATCGCCTGACCAGGAGAGAGAGAGAGAGAGAGAGAGAGAGAGAGAGAGAGAGAGAGAGAGAGAGAGAGAGAGAGCACTTTTTACTATGCCAATAAAATTAAGTATATACGCTACACACACACACACACACACACAGGCCATAGAGAACGCTACACACACACACACACACAGGCCATAGAGAACAAGAACAGACGAGCGAGGGAGGCGAGCGAGGAACCATGAAACTAAAAAAGAAAAAATATAACTTTCTCCGCAGCAGAGAAAACACACACACACACACACACACACACACACACAGAGAGCCATAGAAAGACATGATGCATATTTTTGAGAGAGAGACAGAGACAGACGAGACAAAAAAAAGCAGATAAACACGACAGATTTTCGGAATTAGAGAGAGACAAACTCAGACATACAGAAATAGACGGACAGAATCTTCATGTTTTGCAATACTGGGGTAGTGTATTCCATCAAGCATCTCGCCAAATCACCGGGAAGAGGAGGAAATTACTCTAATAAACCTACGAGAGAAATAACTTGCGTGGGGGAGGGAGAAAAAAGTGAAAAAAATAAAGCTGGAGAGAAAGAGCAGTTTTTCAGTTCAGAGGATCGACGTGGCGCAGCGGTAGAGAGAGAGAGAGAGAGAGAGAGAGAGAGAGAGAGAGAGAGAGAGAGAGAGAGAGAGAGAGAGAGAGAGAGAGAGAGAGAGAAACAGTAGAGAGGAAGAATAAATATAGAAGATGGAAGAAAGGGATAGAGAGAAAAACGTGGGTGGGAAGGGTGCCTGAGAAGGAGAGAGAGAGAGAGAGAGAGAGAGAGAGAGAGAGAGAGAGAGAGAGAGAGAGAGAGAGAGAGAGAGAGAGAGAAAGGGAAGAGAGAATAAAGAGGAGAGAGAAGGAGAGATGAATAAGGGAGGCGATAGAAGGAAAGGGTGAGGAGGAAAAGTGGTTCGGGAAGGGCGCCTGAGGAAGAGGCGGGGAAATATTGCGAAGGGGAATGCGGGGAAAAAGAAAAGCATCTCAAGCAGAAAGGAAAGAGAGGGGAGGAAAAGTGGAGGAAGAACAGGGAAGCGATCTGAGGGAGAGAGGGAGAGATGGTGCACGGTGATACAGAAGCAGGGATGGGGTGATGGGGGTGATGTGAGGCTGGGAGAGATAGGGATAGGGAGGGGAGGGAGAGGGGAGACGAGGAAAGATGAGGTGTGTAGGGTACGAAGATAAGAGGGAATGTTTACATGATGGAAAGAGGTGTGTGTGTGCGTGTGTGTGTAATTTCAGATAAGGCATATATACCTGGGAACGGTCACACTTACTTCCATTCATAATCTCTGGAGTATTTCATAGCAATCAATAGCTAATGATGGAATAGTTCAAGGATTATACAACATTAATTCGTAACTTTTGACAAGGTGATGGGATCTGAGCGTCTAACTTTACATACGCGTACGCTTTCCTGTGATACAAAAAATTGAGGGTTCAGCGTTCAAAATGATAAGCATGATGACGAAATTTTCTTTTGAATGGTCAGTCTGCTGGAGACGAACCTTTCAAATACAATCCCTTCCCTTACACATTCACCAGGAAAAATACACAGTGCGAGGCTCGGTGCAGACCACCCGAACTGCGCTGCCTTTGTTCTTTTGTTTCTTTACCTCCGCGCTCCAGAACTGATGCCCACACAGCAGCACCAATACTAACTGGTCTGATTACCTCCGTGACTGATCTGATCAAATCCAATGTTAACGGCACGAGGAGGGGACGCACAGCTGGGCTCGGCCACATTACAGAGCTGATAACACAAGGAAATCTTGGGACGGTTCCCAGGACGTGTGTTCGAGTGTAACCTTTGTGTCTTTTCAAGCATACGAGTCTATGTGGCTTTTCAAGCATACGAGCATTCCAAAGGTAAGAACTCCATTTCATAGCTATGAAATTATGAAAAAATATGCTATGACTCGTGATATTACAATATCTCTATATCTTGATTTCAGCAGGCGAAAATGTAGCTACATACCCGCCATTAACAACCTTAGTACCGAGTCTGTTCATTCGCTCATCACTCATTCACTTATCACTCCACATTATCTAACAGGCGTTAAATTCCAAGACCCGCCACGTGCCTCGAGATCAGCAAAACCCGGGGTTGCTAACACTGCAAAACCACACACAGCGAAGCATCGTAAAGTAGTAGAGTCTCGGGGCAGATGCTGAGTACAGCGTCTATTGCAAGCATGATGAAGGCAGCGAATGAAGCGTGAAATGCGTGAAGCGAAAGCGCGGCACGCGCCAGTACGGTACACCCAATAACGGAAGGTCTAGTCTGGCTGAGGAGGCGAGGCTGATATGGAGGAAATGCTGGCCTATGTTCAGAAACTCTCTGCTTTCCCACCATGACTATTTTCAAAGGCCACAGATGATTAACAGTATTCAAGAGTGTTTCTCCTGTTGATAATGTAGAAAATGTTACTCTGTCTCTAGAAGCATAAAAACACTCTTAAAAATCCTTTATATTCTGAAACTTTTTGTAATTAGGGAAGGTGTGGTGAAGGGTGTCAGAATATGGTCCATTACCGCCTCCGTCACAACGCCCGGGTCACTGCAGCCATCCAGGAAAGTATTACTGATAAATCTTATACGACTTCATGCTGCTGAGGACGAATTGTTCATTGCCACCCTGTTGCTGAGGCGTCTTGCGTTAGCGAGTCTTGTTCGTGGCACTAACACTGACAAACGTCTAACACCAGCAACATACTATAAAGAATACCAACAACCAACACTGATATCGCTAAGGAAGCTCTGACACGAATAGAATTATACACCTGAGCACATCATTAGAATATACAGCGCAGTGTGGCGTCCTTGTCTAGCCGAGGTGTCATTCGTTATCCTCATTATATATCTATTTATTATTTATTCTGCTCATGGCGTGTTGAAGAGAATAAGAACGATGCGACAAAACAACAGTCCCTGTAGAATACATGACACGTTCTAGAGCACATGAACACAATTGTCAGTAGATCAGTAGAGTTTTCATCCTTGTCCTTGAATTTATCTGGTCTTAATTTTCCTATAGATTCTGCATTAACATCTCAATAAGTAGCATTTAGAGAAATCAGTTGGCTTATCATCCCTGTTCTGGAATTTCCCCAAGTAATGTTCCCTATTCATTCTACCCGAAAAATCTGACAAGTGAAACCATCGTTGCTGGCTGGTTACAGTGGTGGTGATTGTTTTGGTTACCTTGTTAGTGGTGGTGGTGGTGGTGGTGGTGGTTGTGATGGGGGTGTGTTGGTTACAGTAATGGTGGTAGGGTTGGTGATGGTGGAATTGAAGGTTACAATGGTGGTGGTGGTTGTTACAGCAGTGGTAATGGTGATTGTGATTATGCTGATAACGACCACCACGGCCATTATGATGACTGTCACGTCCTTCACACCACAATGGCAGCCACTCACGCACTCTCTCTCTCTCTCTCTCTCTCACTGACATTCACCAAGACAGACATGACCTTCGGTGACCTGCTCCAATGACCTCCCTCCTCCCTTCCCTCACCTCCTGACCTTTTCTTGACCTCTGCACCTTCCCTTGATACAATGCCCTTACTTCTTGCCTGAACTACTCTCTCTCTCTCTCTCTCTCTTTCTCTCTCTCTCTCTCTCTCTCTCTCTCTCTCTCTGTCTCTCTCATATCAGTACAAGAATATAGGAAGTCAAGCATGACTGTCACTGCATCACGCTGTCCCCTCAACCCTTTCCTCCCATGCCCTCCTCCCTTACAAGTGCAATGATACACGCGACTAAACTATTGAACAATGGTAACGACCAACAATCATTGCCACTAAATACAATTGCAAATAACAGCTTCAAACTATCCGTGACACCACTGCACGATATTCATATGTACAGCATCACGGAAAACACAGTAGCGGGGATACAAGCTGCCGTGGGGAGCGGCAGGCTGTGGGGGGTGGGGGGAGGGAACTAGTATCAGTGACGTCACAAAGTCTACTTACCCTCAGTTATCATGTGAACACGTGTTATGAAATAAACAAACAAAACATGGTGACTGCACACCAAAGACAACAAACATGAATCAACAACTGTACCTCGCTCCTACTGCTGTCCGGCGTCGCCACGGAGTAACTCACGACAGGGAACAGGCCTCCAGCACCACACTCCCTGCTGCCAGCGCTCAGTACCCACGGCAAAGTCAGCTCCATGGAAGCTAGAGAGTCTAACGCTTCCTTTGCCTGCACTACTGCAAAGTACAATTAACGACCACTACACAAACTAATGACACTGGTGTTCAATTACTGAGGTGATTAACGCTCAATTCAGATATCCACGTGACCGCGCGGCGCCTCGTCCCTCGAGTGGTGACGCCAGCGTGGGACCTCCGCCTGGCCAATCTGGGACTCGGTTCGTTCTCGAGGTTCACTGCTTCGAGTCTTTCTCATACCTTTCTTTATTTCCGGTATCTGGTATGCCGGGATATGCCACTCAATTGCTGAATATTACACGGTATACAAAGGACGTATATGAGAGCATGAAAGGTCTACGAAAGGTTTATCTCAGCTCGGTTTCAAACATCTACGCTGACTTGAATCCATACCTCAAACGTCACATTGACAGATTCACCACCAAATTGTACTCCTGTAGTGTTCACGAGGTAAGTATGAGATTACACCTTATACAGAGAACATTTATCAGCATTGCAGGTTCAAGAAAGGCGAATTTTAGCTTGGTTTCAAACGGCAGTCCATCCTGACCCGAGTCCTTAACTTTAGCATTACGTTGCCAGATTCACCACCAAACTGTATACATGTACTATGTATGCAGTAAGGATAGGATTACACGTGTTTTCAATGGAGATATGATAGCATTACACGAATGTGAAAGATGTATATCAGCTTGGTTTCAAATGCCTACTTACGCTTACTCCAATACGTATGTGTGTTGTGTATGTGTGTTGAAGTGCCACGTGCCTGATCCACAACCAAAGTGTATTGTTGTAGTGTGTATGAAGCAAGGATGAGATTATACCTCATACAAAGAACATTCAACCGCATTGCAGGGTTAAGATTACACACTATTCAAAGGACATGATACATTATTGGACTACGGAAAGTAAATCTTACCAAACGGGATCCACCCTGACTCGAATCCCTAAGTTGAAGCGTCGCGTTGCCAGATTCACCAGTAGATATCAATTCAACGCAAATGGTGACCTCCCAACACTATAAAAGAGAACAGAGAATACATACTCTTATCTACTTCTAAGTCATCACGTATCACGAGTGTCCAAACAATGAATAGCGTACGAATTATTTGTTAGATGTTCATTTTCTTGAGGCAGCGGCGACTCGGCACATCTAATCATCCTACTGAAACACTTCTGCGCCGCACCACCTCCACCAATCAAAAGGCTCTACGTAGTTAAAGTTACACTCATTTTTGAGGGTGTTTTTATGGTGCTAGTGACACACTAACAAGATTTCCACATTATTAACAAGAAAACTTTTGAGAGAGAGAGAGAGAGAGAGAGAGAGAGAGAGAGAGAGAGAGAGAGAGAGAGATTTAACTTGTTACGCATAAAGGCGTCAGTCCTGACCATATGCAGGGAACAAGCACATAACAAGTGCATAATTGTTTGAAAGACGTATACAATATATAATTCAAAAGAAGTTACAAACACTAAAGCAAACGGACGTCAGCATCCACCAAATTTAGAGAAGCGTGCGAGGATGTCGTCGAGGTTATCACCCATCAAGAGGTGGCGGCACACATCAGTGATTGGGACTCCATGGGGTAGCAGACTGTCCAGCTGAGGGCAGTGGAGAGAGTGGTGCTCCAAAGTGTTGTTATCAGGGGCACCTCAAAGGGGGCAGGAAGAGAAGTGCTGCACGTGTGGCAGTCCCGCAATCTCCCACACCGACCTGTTGGTAAGACGAAGCCTGGGTGACACAATATTCTGCCTCCTCACCAGAGAGAGAGAGAGAGAGAGAGAGAGGTTTACATAAAAGCGTAGCTGCATTATTCCCAAGCATTCCTCGTGGTGACGCCTCCTCGCTCGCCCAGCATAAGATTTTTGTAAGCCACAGACAGCTTATGGCGAGACCTTTTCATGGTAATTTGGGTTGGTAGGGGGAGCGCGCGATGGGCAAAGGCGAGGGGCGTAGGGAGGGAGGCATCTTTGAGATAAATATAAAGAGATGACACTCAGCGGGAATACGGCTCCTGCGCGCCACCTCGCAACCTCGCCTCCCCCTCGCCTCGGCTCGGGATAAAGATTTAACGCTAAACTTTCCCAGCACAATATAATGACATGGAGAAATGAGCGCACACTAACCTGCCCGCCTGGCAGCCTGAGCCCGTGGTGTGTCTGTGTGTGTGTGTGTGCGTGTGCGTGTGAGAAAGAGAGAGAGACTGCGTTCACCACTCCCAAAAAGTATTCAGGCTAACAGCACTTGTCACCAAAGCTAGTAACACTCTCTCTCTCTCTCTCTCTCTCTCTCTCTCTCTCTCTCTCTCTCTCTCTCTCTCTCTCTCTCTCTCTCTCAACTATTATTAGAATCGTTAAGACAACCTTGAAAAAACGTAATATTGTTCACTGGGGCTAAGGCACTAAAACATTTCAGAGTGCGCTTCATTTTGCGAAGGTTCATGGAATATTTACAACCATTCTGTCTGCAGTCAATTTTCACGTAAGTATTTTCATTTTCTAGACATCCTTCCTTCAGGGCAATCACACACAGAGACAGAGAAACACGTCTCTCTCTCTCTCTCTCTCTCTCTCTCTCTCTCTCTCTCTCTCTCTCTCTCTCTCTCTCTCTCTCTCTCTCTCTCTCTCTCTCTCTCTCTCTCTCTCTCTCTCCTTGTCCATAGAGTAAGGGATTGGCATCATGCACGAGACTCCTCCAGTTGTTTCTCTCCCTTGCGTCTTCCTCTGTGACTCCCATCCTTTGCAGTTCTACCTATATTCCATCCCTTCATCTCACTCTGTCTCCCCCTCGTAGAAGAGATAGGAAGGGAAGCATGGAAAAAGTGGATAGGAAAAGGAAGACTAAGAAAATATAAGGCTAAAAGTTAGTAGATGAACTGCTTAAAGGCCTCCAATCTTTACCTGTGATCCTCCAGTCATGAAAGATACACAGTGCAATGTTTCAATAATTCCACGCCTTGGTCCGCCTCCTCGCAGCAGCAAAGGTCACAGCCAGTAGTTAAGGGACGTTGAACTCATCTAATGAAGACACATGGGGGGCGAGGCGACCATTTCACGAGGGCTAATGAACGGTGAGTCAATAGTAGTGATAGTAGTGGTGCACGCGAGGGTTGGAGAGAGAGAGAGAGAGAGAGAGAGAGAGAGAGAGAGAGAGAGAGAGAGAGAGAGAGAGAGAGAGAGAGAGAGACTATATGAAGGCAAAAAATTATTGATGGGTATTCACTAATCCCGAAAATGGTGGTGGTGGTGGATGGGATGGTAGAAGAGGAAGAAGAGGAGGAGGAGGAGGAGGCGCGGAGAGAAGGAAAAAGGAAGAGAAGGGCAAAAAAAAAGCTACAACAACAACAACAACAACAACAACAACGCTTAGAAAGAGAAGGTAATTATAATAATAGTAGTGGTGGCAGTGGCGGTCTTCATGGTGATGGTAGTGGTGATGGTGGCGGTTTCATTCTTTCCAACCACTGAAGTACAAGACAAAAAACAGAAGAAAAAAAAAAAAACTTCCTTCACCAGTGTAGTAAGATCTTTATCTCATCTTCCTCTCCTTCCATCTTCCCTGCACCAAAAAGTTAAATACCGTCTGAAACCACACACACACACATAAAAATAGCGCAAAGAATGTATGTAGTAAAAGCATTGAGTTACCAACGAAATAAAAAAAAAAGCAATACCTTTCCTCATCAGTTTACGTAGTAAGATCTTTAACTCACCTTCATCTTCCTCCTCCTTTCCTGCATCAAAAAATTAAGCACGGTCTGAAATCACACACCGAAATAACGCAAAGAATGCACGTAATAAAAGCAGTGAGTTACGAACTTCCATCTCATACCTGCAGACCTCAAAATAATCCTTAATTGCTCTCCTCGACGAGAAGAGACAATCATTGAGTCAAAAGCTTGGCATCAGCATAAATCTACATGAAAAAGACAGCATTCTTTCCTCCTAATGTCACCGCCTCGCCCGCTGCTTAAAGGGATGCTCTTGTCCTGCACACACAGTGAAATCTCGTTGTGGGAACCAGGGACGCAGGGCCTTTCTTTGACCACGTTAAACCCTTTCACTTGGGTATGTAACTATTCACAACACTAAAAGCAATGTATGGAGCCTTTACAAACATCTACAAGAAAGAAAAAAAAATATACAAAAAAGAGTAGATTTTGCTATTTCCAGCCAGCACAAAGTTTGCATGTGGCTGTAGAATAAGAAAAGTTGCATTTGGAGTGATAGTGATTAAAGAAAGATGTGCCAAATAGCAGGAAAATTATTAAGGCAAGGCTAGTTCAGGCTAAGATAGGTATGTCTTGATCCATTCAATAGCTATATCAAACTTATAAATAGGAATATGTAGGTGTATATAGGTAGGTATCTTTTTATACACCAACTGTCAGTCGTATGTCTGGGGGGGCTTCTTACAGTTTCCATTATTTTTCTGTATTTTTAAAGGTTCAACTTACTCGTGATTATTGAATAGGTTATATTAGGTTGGCTTAGGTTAATATACAATGCTAAATAAGGTGATGAAAGAGAGAGAGAGAGAGAGAGAGAGAGAGAGAGAGAGAGAGAGAGAGAGAGAGAGAGAGAGAGAGAGAGAGAGAGAGAGAGAATGATTATGAAAAAAATACAATTCTAATTTTTGTGTGTTACTTTGAAATATCACCAGCATTTCTCCAACTAACACATTTTTATTATTTATAATTTAATTAATATTTTTTTTATTTCGTTATCCACACTTAATTAGCCTGGAGTTTATATTTAGCGGTAATTAATTATCAGTATTTTTGTTCATATATTTATTTATTTCATAGTATTTTTTGTGTTTGTATGTATGTGCGTGTGCATTTTTTACTTGGTACTCCATTCATTATTTGCATTTTTATTCATACAGTTGCATATATCATTGAATTTTGTTTCGCGCGCGCGCGCATGTGTGTCTGTGCGTGTGTGTGTGTGTGTGTGTGTGTGTGTGTGTGGTTTGTATGAAAAAATATGTGCTATACACTTTAATTATTGCCATCCTAACAGTGCCCCATCATTATTGTTTATAGATTAGGTAGAGAGTGTCCAGCAACTAACCACAAGATGTACACAGACAAACACAATCCATCTCGTGAACAAGGAACTGTTATGAAATCCACGAACACCTAATAACTCACTACATCATGTTAAACTATCAATAAAACTATAAACATCTATGAAGACCGTAGTTTCCTAAAGAGCTTGTTTAACTATCACTAAATTCATGCAAACATCCTTGAGAACTCCAATATTTTCACAAAACCCTACAAAACTATTACTAAAATCATGAAAACACCCTTGAAACCCCCAATAACTTCAGCTAGATCTTGTTAATGGTAAAGTTAATACGCTTACATCTTTAATCATTCAACATTATTACTAAAGATTTGGGATGCTGTGTCTGTCGTTTTTCATAAATAAAATCTTAACAAAGCGTCGGACAAGGATGCTATTTTGACAGTGGATGTTTGAGACCTTGACCTAATTGGCAAAAATATTCGTTGGTGTCATATGGAGATAATAAAGGCAATTATAAGAGTAAATTTAGGGTAAACTTAGCTAAAACTTACAGGCACTAGTAGCGAGACTAGTAAGTGTCGTCAAGATAGATGACCTCTTCACTGTGGACAGCGCAGTGAAGGGGATTTCTTAACACAAATAAAGTGAGTCATGTTCCCTTGTTTTGTATTGATAATGTTCTGACAAAGCTCATAGTCGCCATTATTGAAGATGGCCGGCCCTTCATGAAACACTACTGATATGCTGCAAGACTTAATAGCAATAGTGTAGGACAAGGACGACAGCCTTCCAGAGTGTTCCCCCCGCTTTACTTTCCATTACTACAGGAAGGAGGTGACTGCAACACAAGCACGACAGGAATGACAGCTTCATGCAATAAATTGTCAACATACTGGATACGCATTTTCATATATTCAGCTGCTTTACATATGTTATTGTGAAAATTATCTGGGGTTTTCTAATTAATATTTCTTTCACGTATTCCATTTTGAAAGTGTGTGTGTGTGTGTGTGTGTGTGTGTGTGTGTGTGTGTGTGTGAGTCTAGCACCGACAGCAACTCAGTGCACCTAAACACACTGAGCTGTAATGTGCTGTGATTACTGGTGTTGGTGTCACATGCTGTAATATAATTAATATTAACAAGTACCTCGTGTCATAATGATGGCGCTAACAATACTAAATGAAACACTTCATTATTCATGTTGTTATTATTTCTTACCTATTTGCTTATTTATATTCGAAATAAGCTCACACCCAAAGCCAGTGATAACACACGTCATCTTCCCACACCTCAGTATATTTGGTAACTTGAAACACAACTTGATCATCGAATGTGAGGCAAAAAATACGATGTTTATTCCTCTCCCAGCAATGCCAGCAAAGTCTAATCCTCTCTTTTTCCTCTCTATTCCTTTCTCTCACACAATCCAGCACTGTCCTTCATTAAATTTTATTCCTGTCCTTCCATTTCTCCTGTCATGTTCAAATCATCTCATTCTCTTCTCGACCCTTTTCTCTCACCTAATCCAACACTCTGTCCTTCATTTATTTCCGTCCCTGCATTCCCTCCTTGCGTGCTCCAATTATCTGATGCTCTTTTCTAGCATTCCCCTCCTACTCCAACACTCTACTCTTCTGTTTCACTATAGGTTTATTTGACATGTTTACTTTCTTCTTTAATTTTTGTTCTTCTGTGTCGTGTTTGTGAGGTATTTTGAAATGAGATGCCTTGTCAATTGTATGATGGCGTGAAAATAGGTGAGGTTTGCGGTGTGAGAGTTTGTAACAGTGGAGGTAATAGTGGTAGCAGTAATGTTGGTGTTGGTGGTGATGATGCAGGTGGGTGTACATCGTTGAAACTGCGTCCGTGTATAAAGGAACACGTCCCTACATGTCGCTCTTCACTGCTAAGGCAACAGGCTACACAAGACGAGGCTATCTCTCATCAGCCAACACGCCGCGATCTTGTCACGGCGGCGTCTTCTTGTACCATTGAATCATTACTGAATATCTGGGACCGTGTCGAAGGAGATGTCTGATATAGTGGTAACGTCAGCAGCGTGTGACATCACCTGCTACACCGCCACCAATTGTCCATAGTCTACTACAGTCTCTCTCTCTCTCTCGTGATAGCCCTTTCCTGCCTCTCGTTTTCTTTAATTTCCTCTTCCTTTTGAGTCCCTCTTGCACTCAACACACTTCCTTCAGTTCCTTTCTTTTTCTTTACTTCCTTCGGACCTACATAATCTCTCTCTCTCTCTCTCTTTCTCTCTCTCTCTTGAACTAATGGTTGCTGTGTGTTGTGTAATCGTCTTTACCGAAGCCAATTGATTCAGATATTACCAGTATAAGAGAGAGAGAGAGAGAGAGAGAGAGAGAGAGAGAGAGACTGCTTCACTCACTGATTCACTGACAAACAAGAGGACGAAGCTGCTTCGCTTATATTTACGAACCATATTTAAAGGTCAAAAATACACACTAGTCATCATCGTCAGCATTTCAGGAATCCCCCGCCAGAGTTAAGTGCAGCTGCCAAATTAATTCGTTTCGTACAGGCGTAGTGTATAATTTAGTGTGCATAGTTTAGGCAGATACATAAGTAGTGTGGGTGACTACAATGGGCACGCATGAGGAAGCAAGTTTACATTGAAATAAATATGAATGCTGAGATTCTTCCTTCTTTCCTTCTCTTCGCTAAGTGTGTCCAGACATAAAGCTGCGAGTCTTGTACCAAAAGTTAGGACGCGGGGCAGAAGTTGCCTCGTTACGGGCTGCAGGACGCGGCGGGAAGAGGCGGCTGAGGTCCGACGCTGAACAAGTAAACAGCAGCATTACTCACCATTACGAATACTTACCGGAGGGACTTTATGGAAATGCTCTCTAATGTTCACTTAAGTCACACCAAATTGCGGTTTTCCGGTAATAAGGTCGACATGTATTAAGTGGAGAAAAAACAGACAAAACCGGAAACTGGTGCCACTGTGCGGGCATTAGTGCAATGACAGCTTCCCACGCGCCAGGTTCTCAGCGCCTGTCTGCTTGTACAAGACGGTTGGCTCCCGCTCACTTTCACTCGGTGCCAGCGGACAACTTACGACCATAACAAGAACGTAAGAATATAAAAGACGCTGCAAGAAGTCAACAGCGGCAGTTCGTGTATGTATATACAAACGTAGGTCCAAGTATATTTCTTGAAAAAAATCACTTCAGCTAGAGCCTCTTGAAAGTAGTGATGGTGCGGCGCGGAAGTGATTCAGAATAGGCCTATGTTGCAGACATTTGCCGCAAGAAGCATTGGCACGGCACTGCACCTCCAGCTGCGCCAGATAATTCTGTCACCGTAATTAATTACTCTTCAGATAAGGATGTTCATGCTGACTTGTGTAAATGTGTTGCTCTGCTTTCCAGGATCCTAGAGAGAGAGAGAGAGAGAGAGAGAGAGAGAGAGAGAGAGAGAGAGAGAGAGAGAGAGAGAGAGAGAGAGAGAGAATAAATAAAAAGAGGAAGAGAATTACATACTGAAAACTTTGCTTTTATTATTGCTGCCACCACCATCGCTACTTTGGACGTGTGGAAAGTAAGGTGGAGGGGCAGAATACCAGAGTGGCAAGCATCTATTATTCCTACAGCATTATTAAATACTGATTGTGCGAACCTGCCCACCAATACACAGTTTTGCTATTACATATATACTGTTAACCTTACCTGCACTGGGGACAGACGGGAAATGAGAGAGTGTTCCTCGTGTTTGGTGATGAGGGACTAGACAGAGCAATGGTGTACTTGTAACACGTGGTGTTTGATGGTGGTCACTATACAAATTATTTCTGTATATTGCTCGTTTCATATTTGTTTGTTTCATAGTATTTGCTCGTTTCATATGATAACTACCTGGGAATAATGAGTGTTAATGAGTGTTTCATTCGTGTATGAATCCCTCGAGCGGTAAACCGAGGGAAGGTGGCTCAGGGAGGGAGGTCAAGCCGGTAGTCTATCTGTAGTATAGCAGCCGCACACACCTTGTTGGATTGAAGCCTGTGGATTTATTCCCTGTGAGCGCCAGCGACTGGTGAGTGTTCCTCTATTACATTTGTGATAGGTTTAGGAATATATTGGGAATGTGTAGTAATTTGTTGCTTGTTATTCTCTCCTGTTGTATTTACTTTACCTTACACCTAGAACTGTTACATATATGTTGTGTTTTTGTGATATTTCAACGTAAATTGTCATAGTTAGGTAATCAAACATTCATGTGAGATTTGTGACCCAGAAGGGTCTTTACACCGTAAGGATAGTTACCATAGCTTGTTAGCTAGTAGTTTATTTATCTAGTAGTTTATTTATCATGTATTTGTTAAGGATAGTCACCATAGCTTGTTAGCTAGTAGTTTATTTATCATCTAGTAGTTTATTTATCATGTATTTGTTATTTTTTTTTTCTTTTTTTGACACGTGTTCATAGTGATTTCATTAATGTGTTGCTCCAATGCCTTCATGTGGACTTTGTGATGTTACTTATGTTAATTTTGTATTGCATAGAGATTAATTAAGGGTCCTTTTCCAGTTGGACCGTTCACCCTCACGTTCACCCTCACGTTCACCCTGTCGTTCACCCTCACGTTCACCATATGGGACAAGTAAACACACACAAGAATGAACGAGTGTCAATAACGAGGCGTAATAATATACCAAGAAGAAATACCCTTGTGTGACGCCCCTGAGTGGGTGTTACAGTACTCATAACCTTACCTGCAGCTTAGACAGGCGGGAACAAAACCAAGTATTCCTATATTACATTGTGTTTTGTCATAAGCAACAAGACAGAACAGTGGCGGAGGGACAGTAAACTTGTATTCAGTTAAATGTGCAGTCATGGTGAATAGTTGAGTAACATACCGCTCCGTGCTTACTGTTTTTAGTGTTATTCATCTATCTTAAGTCCTTTAATGTGCTGACTAATTAGGATAAAGAGACTCGTGAGGAGGGAAGTTGTTGTGTGAACAGGACGTAAATGCTGCGTTGTCTGTGATGTATAAAAATAAGAGTGGGAAGGGGAAGATTTTACTTACGTTTGTTTCGTTTTAGCATGAGCGGAAGGTTCCAGCCAGTGTCGTTAGTGCAATAAAAATTTTAACATAGGGAAAAGTGCTACAGAAGCTTAACGTAGAAATATTCTGACGTCAAAGAAAAAAGTTGAACACAAAGATAATCTCTTTGTCTGAGCATGAGTGTTTGTAATCAGAATAAAAATGGTTCTGAAAAAAATAAATAAAAATGTATGTAAAATGTATCTGGATGAGTTTTGTGAGACCAAACTAAACAGCAAGGGAGAAGAAAATATTTGAGTCAGATTTGAAGAGTAAAATCAGTCTTGGCTGGAAAAGTTAGTGGGAAAGAATGTAGTTAGGTATTATTATGAACGATCCGCCGCTGGAAGGTTAAGAAGGTAAAGGAGGCGCATTATTTTAAGGATAAGAACAAAAACACACGAGGAGAGATAGATAAGCATTAGAGCTTATGAGCCTGCGAGTGGGAAGAAGTGGAGAGGGAGAGAGAAAATCCTTGGGGATTCCAGACATTTATTAGAAAAATTTAGCGAAATGAAGTGACTGCAATAAATCTTAACACGAGAGAAGAGAACAGTGGATAGATATGAAAGAAAAGAAATGGAGAAGGAGAGAAGGAGAGAAATTCTTTGCAGATTTCAGCGACTTAACAATATGTAGAATGTTTAAACGGTGAAGAGGGTGAACTGGGTAACTGATGCCGAAATAAGAGACACTATAAAGAATGAGAGAGTTCGATAAGTGAAAAGAAGTAAACGAGAAATACATTCTTAGAGGTTTCACATACTTATCAGATAATGTTAATGGAGTGAAGTGACTTGTCTAGGAATTTCAGGTGAAAAAATAGCAAAACACCCCTACTTTAATATAATAGGTTGCGGAGGCAGAAAAAAGAAAAGGCCAGTAACATCTTAACCTAAAAGAAGACAAGATGAAAGACGGACAGCCGGTATTTCAGCTAGATCAGATTGCATGAGCTTGGGTGTTCTGGGTCATTGCCCTCAATTACAAATATTCTCCTTCCTCCGCCGCTGCCTCCTACTCGCTGCTGCTCATGATGGAGTGTGCCTCTCCCGTGTGTGTGGGAGGCTTTCACACACACGGGATTACCAAATAGAGTCAGGTCAAAATTCATCATCTCATTGTCTCCTACTACCGCGTACGCTTAATTAATCACAAGACCAACAAGTGTTTTTACCCTTCCCACGAACAATACCAGCTTTATTTTGTACCTTTGCGCTCGCCCCGCCTCTCTCTCTCTCTCTCTCTCTCTCTCTCTCTCTCTCTCTCTCTCTCTCTCTCTCTCTCTCTCTCTCTCTCTCTCTCTCTTTCTGCAGAACACAGCAGCGAGTGATGTATTTTTAATTCGTATATATATTAAAATTCCAGAATATGATTAATATGTTGAGGAAAACATGGCCGAATTTTTTACATCCGCTCCGCGACTCCTGACACACACACACACACACACACACACACACGCACACACACACACACAGAGAGAGAGAGTTATTACTACTATTATTCCTATTAGCGAAAATAATAACATTGTGCATAATATCATAGGGCTTATTTGCTTCTGTTTCCAAGGACACGCAACGCCCTTCCTGTGGATATTAATTTTGGCAGGCGGCAGCGAGGGAGTGGAGGGAAAAAAGGGAAAAAGAGGTAAAAAGTAATTTGTTTGAAGGTAACTTTATTTCCCATTTAAAATATTACAAGGGCAATTTCGGTTTTAAGGGAAGAAAATAAATAAAAAATGAAATGCAGAAATAATAATAAAATAAGAGAATTAAAAAGAAGTCACTCAATCAACTATTCCATAAAAGATAGAAATTATCAAAAGAAAAAGAACAAAATAAAATAACACCAATAAGGTAAAAAGAATATAAAAATATTAATTATTTCTACGTTCCTTCGTCGCTTTCATATAACTCTAAGGTAACTTTGGTCTCAAAAGAAATATGAAAAATTATAGATAAATATGAAATAGATGTAGCAAAAAAGTCCTTGTGCCGGTATTTAGACAAGTGAGACAAGCACCACTCTCTGCCTGCTTCTGTATTACCTCCTGCTTATCACCTGAACTGTTTCGAGAGGAAATGTTTCATGACACTAGTCCTCAAATTTTGGACAGCCCTCTTGACTGCACTTTTTGTGGACTAGAACCTTCAGTGGGCCTTTTTATTTATTTATTTTTCCTATACCCTCTTATCAATAAAAAGTAAATAAGAACATAAAAATACAATATGGAAAAACAAAATCTTAGAGAGGAGGAAGAGATGAAAAAGAGACCAAAGCAACATTATATATATATTTTATTGCAAAAAGCCTCAAAAGTGTGCCAGCGTTACAAATATGCTTAGTAGTACTCGTATATCTGTAAGCCTACCAGTACTTATAATTTCACTTTCATATCACAACCCATGGATAGTAAGAGGCCTTTTTGTCCCCTGGTGGAGAGCAGAGAACGAGGATGTGAGTACCTGGCTAGCCTTTCACCTCGTGTATTCGAGAAGAATGAGGAGCGAAGCAATGGGGCAGAGAGTCAGCGAGCCAGCGAGTCAGCAGTGGACGTGAGTGACGCTCGAGCGACTGAATCTGGTTGAGGGTGGCCGTGGTTAGTTACTGAACATGTGTGTGTATGGGTCAGCGGTGTCTTTTGTGCTAAGAGGAGGAGGTAGAGTATAGTGATTCTTGTTCGTCATCGTTGTCATGTTGTTCATCTTCTGTTTTTACTTATATTTTCTTTGTTATCGTCTTTGTCGTCATTTTATTATGCATTTGCTTCTATTTCTTGTTTCTTTTTACCGTTTCCCTCTCTCTCTCTGTCTCTCTCTCTCTCTCTCTTTGAAATAATAAAAAAGAAAGCTAAAAACAAGGACAGGCCAAACTGATTTATTGTTTATGTATTAAGTCCATTTTCACCTTCTGAATTATTGTTTCCAAGTGTCAATTACTAAGACTCTTCTTCCTCCTCCTGCTGCTGCTGCTATTATTGTTGCCGTTCTTGCACACCGGTACACACGCGCCAGTCTTTATGTAAGAACTCATCCTTCCCTTCAGTTACCTTCCCTTCAGCAGATAGAATCCTTCTCTTTAAGACGGCCCCGGGCAGACAGCTCGGTGGGCAGCTTTCATGGTCCTCGGAGGGGCGGGAGTGGATACTTTTCTTAGGGCGAGACGACTGATAATCAATACCTGATGACGCTGATGACTGGTTTTGTGGGCGTTGTGAAGGCGAGGACGGGGCTGATGTCTGTCTGCTACTTGCTGCCGTGCGTCTTGCCACACTGACTTTGGTGAGCTGATGAGGCTGTTCTCTGGCTTACGTGCGCTCAACTTGACCGCCTTCCTTGCTTCCAGGGCTTTGCTTTTTAAGTCAGCTTTGGGAAGTGTCCCCGCCGGTAGGGTAGTGACGCAGAGCTACTCCTCGTTGGGCAGCGCGGCAAAGCGGCCACTTTTTTGTGAATGTGTGGAGAAGAGTCAGGAGATGGTGATGCAGGCCCTTCGTTAAGCATCGTTAGGCATCGTTAGGCTTCCTTTCCTTCACTTCTTGTAAGAGTGCAGCGAGTCACCGTCAGTGGCTGTGATGCAGGTGTCGTCCTCAGTGAAGAAAACGTTACATTGCAATTTCTTTCCTTTCTTTTTTCTTTCGTGACGTCAATGTAACGTTCAACTATAACCTAAGAGTAATCAACCATCAAACCAATACTTCAGTTTTTTTGCCTCACACACACACACACACACACACACACACACACACACACACACACACACACAGAGCAGCTATCCAGTTAAACGCGCGCATACACACACACACACACACACACACACATACATACACAGAGGGCAGACACATAAACACCACAGTATCCTTGGGGCCCAACCTGCCGAGCCCCGCCGAGCCCAGCCCAGCCCCGCCCCGTCTCTGCCACGGTAACAGTTTCTCCCCGTCAATATTTAGCGTAAATTTCAGGATTTCTAGCTGTTTCTAGACTCGTGTTATATAGCAGTAGGAGAAGGAAGAAAGGTGAAGGGTAGAGGAAAAGTATGAAGGGGAGGAAAAGTGACTAGGTACCGAGGAAAGGAGGAAAAAAAAAAAAAAACATTTCGGCTCAATATCATTATTCTTTTTTTTCTATTAATGGAGTTGGCATTGTTTTGATATTTGATTTATTATTAGAAGACTATAACAAGTAATGATTCATAATAAAATCTAGTCTAGCTGTGATTTTATTTTTCGAAAAATAAGTACATTTTACTTATTTTTATTTATCTATTTTCGTATCCAAACGACAGGCTCTTAATATACAGCAGAAGAAACAAGCCTGGGAGGAAATATGCTGAAATGGAGAGTTGAGGAGGTGGGCCAGACATCAGCTCACGACATTGTTGGAACACGCGGTGTTGCCGCTTCTTCCATGTGAAGAGCGTATGGCTTGAGATACCGGATATTTAGCAGTTCTTTTATTTCCGCTTGTAAATAAACAAAAAGTACTTCTTATTCTATTAGCTAAACTAAGACAATAAATGTGAACAGTCAACAGCACAAGACTCGTATCCTGTTTGCGCGCGAACACGCGGTGGTGCCGCTTCTTCCATGTGAAGAGCGTATGGCTTGAGATACCGGATATTTAGCAGTTCTGTTACTTCCACTTGTAAATAAATAAAATGTAATTATTATTCTATTACCTAAACTAAGACAACAAATGTGAACAGTCAACAGCACAAAACTCATTTCCAGTTTGCGCGCGCATTTCTCTGCTGTGGCGTGTTTTGTGGCTCCTCGCTGAACACTTCTATCTCTTGACGCTGTGAGTTAGGCTACTTTGACGGTGACTTGAACACTACCACACTGGGCTGCTGTGTGTGTGTGTGAGGAAGGTGTGGTGGAGCTGTGAAGTGTGGCAGAGGTGGTGGAGGGAAGCAAGCTGTGCGGTACCCTACAACCATCACCACCACCACCACCGCCATGTCATCTTCGTCTTCTTCCTTCTCTTTATTCTTTTCCTCCTTTCCCTCCGCTGACGTGTGTGTGGTGTTCCTTGACCGCCGTCATGAGAAAGAGAATATGCAAGGTAGGTACAGCTCCTACTTGCGCAGGCTTTGACGTCAAAATTTAATGTAATCAGTGTGTGTGTGTGTGTGTGTGTGTGTGTGGAAGAAACGGGATCATAACCGAAAACCATATGCATAATATGCTATACTAATTTATTATGTAAGTTGAGTACTCCTCACACATACTCAACACACATCTTCAGTACGTACGTATGTATGTTCCTCTCATCATCATTGTGATGTACAGCTTACTGTATATTATGAGAAAGAATAAATAATTGACTGACTGACTGACTACTACTACTACTACCAGTCTAATAGCATAGGAATAAAGTAAAACAGTGAATAAGTGTAAGAAAAGGGAAGTAATTTTTAAAATTGAATGGTGTTTAAGTGAATTGTTGATAAGCTTGATTAATAAAGGAATACATGTGAAGTAAGAAACAATAAATTAACAAGATTAATAAAGGAATACATGTGAAGTAAGAAACAATAAATTAAGTCATAGAGAAAATAAAGAAACATTATGTAAAAAGTGAAGTGAATGAGTAAAATTTATGTAAAAAAAAAAAGTAAAATCAAATAAAAAGCAAAAAAAGTTTGCAGCATCACACGTCGCTTCTCTTGCTAATCTGGAATGGCGAGGTGGGGATTTCTTGTAAGGGTCATGAGAGCTTCCCAAAGGCGAGGAACACGTGCTGCTGATCTCTTGGTAATGGGAGGCAGAGGGGGCGGTGTAGAGGATAGGGTGACGGGGTACCATTGTTCTGGAGTCTTCCTGTGTTACCATTCGGAATACTTGGGAAAATTAAAGAAAAAAAATACATGGCCAGAGAGAGAGAGAGAGAGAGAGAGAGAGAGAGAGAGAGAAAAATTCATACATTTAGGAAACTCTCTCTCTCTCTCTCTCTCTCTCTCTCTCTCTCTCTCTCTCTCTCTCTCTCTCTCTCTCTCTCTCTCCTCGTTTTTAGTCAAATATCTCCTCGTTTTTAGTCAAATATCTATCTCGTGTGTGTGTGTGTGTGTGTGTGTGGAAGGAATGGGGAGGCTCACCGGACAGCCCCGCCCATCTGTCTGTCTGTCTGTCTCTGTCTGTCTGTCTGTCTGTATGTATGTATGTATGTCTGTCTGCCTCGTGATCTGCCGGTTCACGTGAATAAACGAGAAAACTTTTTTCATTAACATACCAACTCTAGTATGCGTAAGTTCATGCCACTGAGAGACAGACAGATAGACACACGAACAGACAGACAGACAAACGGGCGGACACGCGGCGACCCTGCCTGTCCTTCCCTGCTCAGATAAATGCAGAAAGGGATCGTGTATCTCTCACCATCAGCTTAGACACGTATTTTGCAACTTTTCCTTGCCATCATGACTGGTTTCAGAGGCCACACAGCAATAGTCGGGTTATCTTGAGTGTTTTATCCATCGCTAATTTTGTTTTATGTAAGAGGGGCTCCAGCCTACGACCAACCACCAAAAAAAAAAAAAAAGGGAAAAAAGGCCAGATTTTGAAGGAAAGAGCCAAAGGGATTATCCAGAATTTGAGAATAAATGTCTTGAGACCTCCCTTCTTGAGTTCCAGTCGTAGGAAGGAAGAAATACTATACGTAAGTAGGCAGGGAGTTACAGAGTTCATCAGTAAAAGGGATGAAGATTTGAGACTACTGGTTAACTCTTACATTAGGGAGGTGGACGAGATGGGAGTGAGAGGAAGAAAGTCGTGTGCAGCGTGGCCACGGGAGGAGGGCAGGCATGCAGTTAGCAAGATCAGAGGAAGAGTTAGCGTGAAAATAGTGGTAGAAAATGGCAACTTCTTAAACTTTTTTTTTTTTATGTAGGAAGGATACTGGCCAAGGGCAACAAAAATCTAATAAAAAAAATGCCCACTGAAATGCCAGTCCCATAAAAGGGTCAAAGCAGTAGTCAAAAATTGGTGGATAAGTGTCTTGAAACCTCCCTCTACAAAATATAAGAGACAGTGACAGAGCAGAGACTTTAGGTGTGATTTTGTTCTGGGTGATTATTCCTTGAACACACACACACACACACACACACACACACACACACACACACACACACACACACACACACACACACACACACACACACACACACACACACACTATAGAGAAAGACAATCATACGTGCAGGTATAGTGTAAAAATCAAGATAGTGTGTAATAAGGTCAGTGACCGTACGAATGTGCCAATAAAACAATATTTGTATTTCTTTATTTTTCTTTAATCTAATTTCTCTCTCTCTCTCTCTCTCTCTCTCTCTCTCTCTCTCTCTCTCTCTCTCTCTCTCTCTCTCTCTCCTCTCTCTCTCTCTCTCTCTCTCTCTCTCTCTGTCAGTCCACGTAAAGGTATAAAATAAATGAATAAAACTAAACCTGGCGTGTTTTCAATCCCTTTCCTTTGTTACCAGTCAGACAAAGAGATTGGAAGGCAGATGGAGAGAGAGTGGGATATATATATATATATATATATATATATATATATATATATATATATATATATATATATATATATATATATATATATATATATATATATATATATATATATATATATATATATATAATATATATATATATATATGTATTATATATATATATATATATATATATGTATTATATATATATATATGTATTATATATGTATATATGTATTATATATGTATATATGTATTATATATGTATTATATTAATTTTTCTTTATAATTTTCTATCTTTCTTTATATATAGATAGATGTAGATATAAATGCATATATATAAATATAGGCGCGAGAGAGAGAGAGAGAGAGAGCGAGAATGTTATTGCATTGGGGAATATATGGGGAGTAAGGTGATAGAATCTTAATGTTAGGGAATACTTCTTCTGGAGGCATCACCTGTGTGTGTGTGTGTGTGTGTGTGTAATCCATCACAGCCTGCGAACACCTCGCTGGCAATACACCGCGCCACATCATGCAATAAACAGTTCACCATAAGCACAGCAGTACAAAGTTAGAAGCCTAAGATGAACATTATACCATCAACACTTCAGGATAAACTTACTATTCGAAATATTCTAGTGTCAACTTCATACTGCGAACATATTGCTCGATAGCAGGAAATAGTGGACTTGTTTTGCCGTGGCAGCGGGAGCAAAGTGAAACACGGAGGCATTTCCATTCCTTGCATTAATGTATTTTATTTTATTTATTTATTTATTTTATGTAAGAGAGACACAGGCCAAGGGGAATAAATAGTGAAAAAAAGACCACTGAGGTGCCAGTCTCAAAAGAAAGGTCAGAATGAGAGGATAAATGTTTTAAAACCTTTGTCTTGAAAGAGTTCAATTCATAGGAAGGAGGAAATACAGAAGCAGACAGGGAGTTCCAGTGTATGCCATGAATAGATCCCCTTTTGTGTGTGTGTGTGTGTGTGTGTGTGTGTGTGTGTGTGTGTTTTATGTAGGAGGGACACTGGCCAAGGGCAACAAAAATTCAATAATAAAAAATGGCCACTGAAATGCCAGTCCCATAAAAGGGTCCAAAGCGGTAGTCAAAAATTGAAGGACAAGTGTCTTGAAACCTTGTGTGTGTGTGTGTGTGTGTGTGTGTGTGTGTGTGTGTGTGTGTGTGTGTGTGTGTTTTTATGTAGTTGTATTTATCTAGTTGTAATGTATGGGAGGGGACCTATACTTGTGGTGTCCTGTCTTTGCATCTCATGGTGTTTAACCCTTAAAAAGATTGATGTATTCTCTGTACTTTCCCATCCCATTCTATGGACTGGATGGGAAAGCTGTTCATTTTCATATTCCTTGTGTAACTATCTTTTTTTTATCTTCCTTCCATGTCCTCTTGTATCTCTCATGTCCCACTGTATTAGGTCTTCTCAGGGAAGTGGGTGGCGCAGGGGGTGACGTGTATGTGGAGGGGAAGGAAGGTGAGGCATGGAGACACTGTGTGTGTTGTGATGGGAAGTGACATAGAGAGACTACGTTTGTTATGACAGGAAGTGAGGCATGACATTTAAACACTGTTTGTTATGACAGGGAATGAGGCTTGGAAACTTCCTTCTCACCCTGCTCTCTCTCTCACAGATCACTTCTCACCCTGCTCTCCCTCACACAGACCACTTCTCATCCTGCTCTCCCTCTCACAGACCACTTCTCACCCTGCTCTCCCTCTCATAGACCACTTCTCACCCTGCTCTTCCTCTCACAGACCACTTCTCACCCTGCTCTCCCTCTCACAGACCACTTCTCACCCTGCTCTCCCTCTCATAGACCACTTCTCACCCTGCTCTTCCTCTCACAGACCACTTCTCACCCCTGCTCTCCCTCTCACAGACCACTTCTCACCCTGCTCTCCCTCACACAGACCACTTCTCACCCTGCTCTCCCTCAGACAGACCACTTCTCACCTGCTCTCCCTCTCACAGACCACTTCTCACCCTGCTCTCCCTCTCACAGACCACTTTCACCCTGCTCTCCCTCTCACAGACCACTTCTCACCCTGCTCTCCCTCTCACAGACCACTTCTCACCCTGCTCTCCCTCTCACAGACCACTTCTCACCTGCTCTCCCTCTCACAGACCACTTCTCACCCTGCTCTCCCTCTCATAGACCACTTCTCATTCTACTCACCCTCTCATAGACCACTTCTCACCCTGCTCTCCCTCTCACAGACCACTTCTCACCCTGCTCTCCCTCTCACAGACCACTTCTCACCCTGCTCTCCTTCTCACAGACCATATCCCTCTTACCCTGCTCTCTCTGTCTGTCTCTTTCCCTCACAGGCCACAGTCTGCTGAAGCTGCGCAAGGCTCGGCTAGACCAGCGGTGGGTTGGGGCAGCTGGCATGGACAGTCGCAAGTATCGCATCTGTGGGGAGGCTGGCGCTGAGCTGACCATTCCTGTCCCTACAGGCACCACCGTCTGGCTCGAGCAGCACCAGAAATTGCTGGGTGAGGATGCCACTCTCACCTTTTTCCTGATGGCACTCTCACCCTTTTCCTTTTTCACCCTGTCTTTATTTTCTCTTTGATCTCTTGTTAGGAGAATTTTTTTTATTGACAGGAAAGAATTGGTTCTGAAATAGACTGGTGGATGAATGGAATGGATTCAGTAATCATTTGTTAGTGTGTATGTGTGTATGTGTGTGTGTGTAGGATAGTTAAGCTGTAATCAGTAGAAATATTTCCCTAAGTTAAGATGTGATTTTTATCTTTTCTTCCTTTATTTATTTATTTTTTTCAGGTGAGATAAACTGTGCAGGAGACAAGATGTTGGTGGCTTGAGGTGGGCAGGGCGGCAACCCCAGCAACCAGTACAATGGGCAGAAGGGACAGGTGGGTATTGGTGGGGCATCAGGAAGACTGGCACTTCCTTGGCTTATTTATTTATTGATTGATTTGTTTTTATGTAAGTGGGTCACTGGCCAACAGCAAGAAAAGGTTAAAAAAGAAAAAAAGGCTCACTAGAATGCCAGTCCCTAAAGAGAGGTCAAAAAGGATCATCAATAATTGGAGGACAAGTGTCTTAAAATGGAAACCCCCTCTCATACTTGTGAAATGTACAATGTGCATGGACATATAAGGCACCTGTGCAAAGTTAGCAGCTGTGGAGGTGAGAAAAACTATGTACAAACCTGCTGGCTTCTTGCACTACCCCTTTTGATGATGTGTTCTCATGTTCCTATGTTCCCGCATCCGCAGGGACACATTGTGAAGCTGGAACTGAAGCTGTTGGCCGATGTGGGTCTGGTGGGCTTCCCTAACGCTGGCAAGTCCACACTGCTGTGGGCCATCTCCAGGGCCAGACCCAGGGTGGCCAGCTACCCCTGTGAGTGTTCTGCACCTCTCTCTCCTTGTTCACATCATCTCCACTTTGCTCTGTCTCATGTCTGCTTGATTTTTTGACTGCACTGCTCATTCCCTTTAGTTTATACTGTTTCATGTCTTATCACTATATGTACTCTCTCTCTCTCTCTCTCTCTCTCTCTCTCTCTCTCTCTCTCTCTCTCTCTCTCTCTCTCTCTCTCTCTCTCTCTCTCTCTCTCTCTTTGTCCATGAATATGTTTGTCTGTCTGTCACCACACTTCAGGCTAGAAGTATTGCCATAGTGCACACAATTCATCATTTTCATCTCCTGCCTGTGAGTCGCAGCCTGCTCAAGGAAACATAGAACCATTCCCAACAACTATGAATATTTTTCATGCCTCTACTTTGCTAATCTGTCTTGGGCTCATGAAAGTTATGTAGAAAGTACTCTTTTAGGTACAAGTGATTGCTTCATAAACATGACTAGTGGCATGTAATAAAACTGAATACAGGAATTAATTAGAGGAGAAGCATTTAAAAAAATAATTCAGTGAAATCTGTATTATTTTTATTATTATTATTATTAGTAGTAGTAGTACATATTTATGCTGCTTTCTTGAAATAACTCATCATTTAAATTTCTAACTACTTTGTTCCCTCCACCAGTCACGACACTGCAGCCGACCCTGGGTGTGGTGGAGTACAGTGACATGTGGCGGCTGACCATTGCTGACCTGCCAAGACTCATCGAGGGCGCCTGGGCCAACGTGGGGATGGGGCACCGCTTCCTGCCCCACGTGGAGTAGACACACTTCCTCCTCTTTGTGGTGGACATCAACGGCTTCCGGCTGTCACCCAAACAGCCATACCGTTCACCCACCGAGAATGTCATGCTGGTCAACAAGGTGAGTGTGTGGGTGCCCAGTGCCCTGCAGGGGTGTGTTGGGCTGAGGAACTTTGGGTGAATGTGATGTCTGTGTGTTTACAGTTTTGACTTGCTGCTGTGTTGTGTTGAGTGGCAGCTTTACTCTCATTCTAACTAATAGGAGAGTTATTTGCTAGTGCTCTTAATACTGATTCTGTGCATTTATGGTTGTATGTGGACAAAATGTTTTAGTTTTGATTCTGCTTTTGTCAATTTATGACATGGTGTTGGGACAGAACTCTATCATGACTTGGGGAAACTCTGTACAGTGTTGACATCTAGCCTACAATGAGTGTCTGGCTTGTGGCTTCCTTGGGGATGTCAGACACACCCTGCTGGTAAACACATGGACATGAATTTGTGATTCCAAGTTTGAGTCATGTTGGAAGCTGAGTCTTTGTGGCAGTGACAGGGCAGTCGGTCGACCAAAATCCACTCAGGTCGTGATGACCACCTCGGCCTGAGTGGTAACATGTCAGACTCATGTTTCTGTGAGTCCTGACAAAGGCGTGATCTGTAAACCCTCTCCTGGTTGATTCATCCTGCCTCATCCTGTCTCCAGACCAGTGTCTCAGAGTTTGCATGATGCCCCAAGGCATGACATCACAGGGACAGCCTGTCATGCACTTACCCTTCACTCTAACACACACACACACACACACACACACTTCATCTTTACTTTAATTAGTGTAGTTTATGACAACCCCCCCCCCCCACAAAAAAAAAAAAAAAAGGCCAACAGATCTGCTACTCTTTATCCTCTTTTGAGTTCATTTGTATCTTATCACAAGCATTGTCATGAGGGCCAAGAAATCCACTGCTCTTTTTTTCCTGTTCCTTTGTACCTTACCACAAAGTCTCATAAGGGTCAAGAAATCTGCTGCTCTTTTACCTTCATTTATATTCCTTTGTAGTTACTCCTCCACACCTGTACACACAGGAGTTGGAGCTGTATTCACCTGACCTGCTGAGTAAGCCAGCACTCCTTATGGTGAATAAGATGGACTCCCCCAATGCTGAGTCTTGCTGCAGGAACTCTTTCACAACCTTAAGAGGATGGAGGATGAGTATATGGAAACATAAGAATACAAGGGAAGCTGCAAGAATCTATCAACCCACAATTGGCATTTCCTGTTAGAAATGCCTTCAGATTTCTATCTATCATCCTCATACCTAAATTTATTTGGTCTTCTTTTAAAAGCTCCATATTGACAGGACATTAACAGCCATAAGAAAATAGGGGAAGCTGCAGGCAGCCATCAGTCCTTAACATGACAATCCCTGTATGAAACATGCCTGCCTATTTCCACCCATCACCCCCATCCACAAGTTTATTTAGTTTTCTTTTAAAGCTTCCTAATGACTCAGCACTAACAACCAGATTACTGAGTCTATTCTATTCATCAACCACTATATTTGAAAACTTATTCCTTTGTGTCTCATTTAAAGCTAGCTTTATCAAGCTTGAACCCACTATTTCTTGTCCTATCCTGATCACTGAACCTAAGGATTTTGCTCATGTCATCCTTGTTATATCCCCTAAGTAAAGACCTGAGGGAGGAAGAGAGTAGAGACATCTTTTATCATTATATTTTCATCTCATTTACTCCTTCATTCCTGTTGGTTTAATATTCTGTGTTTGAAGCACCAAGCCAACTGATTATGTGGCACTGAGATTGTTATAGTTATTTTATACTATATTAGGTGAATACCCTCTCCATTAGGGGCTGATAGGACTAAGAGTGTGAATGATGTGTGTATGAGCGGATGGTGCTTTGTCTGGGCCACCCTGTGTGGGATTGCCAACCTGGTATATGGACAGATGGACAGATAGATACATGGGTCAATAATTTGGAGCTTGGATATGAAGAAAATGTAAAACTAGTGGAGATATTTCAAAGGACACAGGAAAAAAAGGCTGCAGTGTTTCAGCCATGTGAAGAGAAGGAAAGAGTCATATGTCAGGAGAAGTGTGATGGAGATAGAGGTGCAAGGCAGGAGAGCAAGAGGAAAACTAAACCTTATATGGATAGACTGTGTAAGGAAGGACTTGAGACAGAAACAATTGTCAAAGGAAAATATATATGACTATGCTTGGAGGAGAGCTGGCAAGAACAATGACTCTATAGAGACTAGGGAAAAGATATCAAGAAGAAGAAATTATGGAGGTGTAAGAATTAATAAGGGAATTATTGAGGTGTTTGGGCTGTGGGAGGCTGTGGAAGACAGTGCCTGAAAGTCACCAAATTCAGGGTAAACCTTCCACCATGGCCCAGGAAGTCATCAGCCAGTAGAGATGAGTCCAGAGCCTGACATGCCACCACCTAGTAGGAGGGAATGTATTTATAAATTTCTTGAATAGAGTATAGTTGTCTTACAGGGTTAAGTGTCTTGTAAGGATATAAATCCTACTATATTTACAGTCAGTGCAGGCTGAGGTGATCTGGAAGTCACACCCTGAGCCTCTTTCCCTTCTAATGTGGCTGCTGACAGGTGCTCTCATAATGTTCTTGACACTTCCTCAAATATATTTAAGATATTTTCTATCACCATATTAATTCAACTTTCCCCAAACAGTTTTTTTTTTTTTTCATATCAACAGGAAAACGGAGTATTAAACCTTCTGGAAACAAAAATGTGTCAGCAATAATTCAAGTCAAGGATAACATTGAAAATGAAACATAATATTGAAAATGAAAACTGGAATCATGACGCCTCTTGTGTTTGAGTCGTCCCAGTAGTAGTGCAGTGACTCTCCTTCACTAGGAATTACTAAAGACTAGTGTTTCTTATTGTTACTGAAAAAGGACAGAATATATTTTCTATCTTAGTTTAAGTAAATGAAATAGATGAAAGAATTTTTGCCTTTGTCTTTTCACAAAATAAGCCTCACTGGCTTTTGAAGTGAGAGTAATGAGCTCATTATATTTAGTGAAGCATCCTCCAAAGTAAAGTCCTCTCTTTTGTAAAGAATTTCCTGTATGTATGGAATGACATCACAGCCTGTGTAACACATTCATTACCTAGTCAACCTACTGTGGGAGGGAACATTGCTACCATTCCAGTATTTTGGAAAGCGTGTTCATGTTCATCTTTGATTCCTGCTCTTACATGTGAATCTTTCCTGTAAATTGAAAATGTTTTTAATGCCTTTCTGCACAAAGTGACATTTCACATGAAGACATTTTGATGCATGCATTCTGTTCATAAGAGGGTCTCAAGTGACAGTCATAGTAATAATCACTGGACTGATGACTGACGTCTGGGAATGTCAAAATGGTGACTAAGAATGTCAGACTATTGACTATTGACTGGAGACTGGTGACTAAGAATTTCAGAGTAGACTGGTGACTTAGGATGTCATTTAGGATAGTGAGTAATGATGAGGATCTTGATTGATGAGTGGTGCCTGAGGAGTGTGACTGGTGACTGGTGATTGAAGGTGTGTCATGGGTGACTTTATGTATTTGACTGGTAAAATAGAATGTCTCTTAGGATAATGAGTACTGACCATGATTTTTGACTGGTGAGTGGTGGTGTTCCTGGGTGGTGCTAACAACTGGTGTTCCTCACAGACTATGTGTTGTGTTGCTCCTGTGGTGCCAAACTCACAGAGAACTCATGGGATAACTTTGTAAACATCTCCATTCCACTGTCTGAGGCATCCTAGCTGGTGACCATCCTGGGACACCCCCACCTCATAGTCCAGACCCTCAGGAACCCTGCTGACCTTGCTTTTGACTTGGTGACTGTCAGGAGGTCAGGCTGCTCAGAAGTGGGAGAGGTGAGCTGCACTCAAACATGTGTTTTGTTAGTTATGTGTTTGTTCCTGACCTCTAATCCTTCTGCTTATGTTGTCATCCTCTCTTCTCCATTGGGCTCCTCCAATCACAGTCTCATATCTGCATCTTGTCCTATTGCTCCAATCCCTCCTCAGGATCCTCCTAAGCAGAGGTGCCTCTGGCATTTTGTCTCTGCTAGTTGGGGGACCTGATGAGGTATTTTGCTGATTTTCCTTGGAATGGCCACAGCTTCCATGTCAGAGACCAGGGGTGCATTAAGTTAAGTGACTTGGGTTACCCGGGTCACCCAGTTCTCAACTGAACGCTCTCTTTGCATGACTCGGGTGACTCGGGTGATTTGGGTTACCCAAACCGAGGAGGTGGTGTGCTCTGTGCTTTGATATCACAGCAAAAATGGCCACCCAACCATACTTATATTGGTGTTATACATGCTCAGTTATTGTGCATAGTGCAAGGAGGCTCCCTTACTTTGAAGAACCTTGCTCCAGTTGTCATTGTGGGTGTAAAGTTTTCTGAACACTTCTTCTATCAGTCAGTGTTTCTCAGTGGTGCAAGACTGATACTTTTTTCCTTTATGTGATATTTGAGCCAGATACCAAAGTTAGCTGATAGCTTATTTTCCATTAGATGATATTTGAACCAGAAACCAAAGTTAGTTGATATGAACTGATTTTCCTTGAACCAGAGACCAGATCCACCTGACTGCTTTTTTTTTCTTTTCCAGGATATTTGAACCAGAAACCAAAGCCAGCACAACCCACTTCAAAGCTTCCTTGGAGGGTTTCTATGGACTCATTCTAGAGAAACTGGTCACTGAGAAATGTAAGTATGCAAAAGTTGGAACAGAAATTATTAGCTAATATTTACCTTTGAAGTATGATGTTGTAGTGGTCAGAATGTTTGCTTCTATCTTGTTGGAGTTGTGTTCAGTTTGCATTCAGTTTGCAGTGTGTCCAAGTAACTGCAGTTGGTGTATGCATAGCTGATGTAGAAGCTGTGCCTGCTGCCTCCTTCCTTCTTTTAATGGTGCACCCTTAAATCTTGCCATCACCTAAAATTTTGCACTAAAAATATTTGTAATCACCTTTTTGGTCAGCTTTGCCCTAAGCTAATTTAAAATATATATATATATATATATATATATATATATATATATATATATATATATATATATATATATATATATATATATATATATATATATATATATATATATATATATATGAATAAAGGAACAGTAATAATATCTAGCTATTATCCTTTAGATAAATCATTAAAACAAATAAACAAAAAAAAATAAAAAAAAGGAGGGGCATGTGGTCCATGGAAGAACCACATGAGTGAGTTTACATGAGTGATAGGTTTGTTTCTGCAGTTTTCTTAAGGGGTAATACTAAATTATTATTATTGTTTTCCTCGTGATCATTTTTTAATCACCTGAGAGCAAGGCTAAGTGATACAGTGATTGGATGGCATGCAGATGTTGATTGACACTTGAAAATTTTGTCATTGTTTTTGCTGCCAACTTTATAATTCCAAGACTCTCTCTCTCTCTCTCTCTCTCTCTCTCTCTCTCTCTCTCTCTCTCTCTCTCTCTCTCTCTCTCTCTCTCTCTCTCTCTCTCTCTCTCTCTCTCTCTCTCTCATTAAGTAAAATTAAGTAAAGTAATAGACTGGAAATATTAAAATGTATATATCTTTTATTTATATTGATAAATCATCATTAACAAATAACAGTTTTGTGCTTATGTCTTTTTGAACAGTGCAGTGTCCTAAACACAGAGGCAGGCAGTCTCCCTATTGAAGCAGGCTGAAGCTAAACACTAGAGGCAACAAGATTCAGTCTACTTTTACAGTGTGCAGCTTTACATATAATTTGTAGCACTGGTTGCCTCTTCCAGCTTTTCATTGTTGCCTTCTCATTCCTCACTTGATCCAGGTCAGATGTATTATTTCCACATGTGTTTTGCAGACACCACCTCTATTACAGTTCATTTCCTTCTCTCACCTGCTCTCACATTACATGCTGCAGCCCCACACAGTGCTTTTTTTTTTTTTTTTTTATGTAGGGAGGGCACTGGCCAAGGGCAACAAAAATCTAATAAAAAAATGCCCACTGAAATGCTAGTTCCATAAAAGGGTCAAAGCAGTGGTCAAAAATTGATGGATAAGTGTCTTGAAACCTCCCTCTTGAAGGAATTCAAGTCATAGGAAGATGGAAATACAGAAGCAGGCAGGGAGTTCCAGAGTTTACCAGAGAAAGGGATGAATGATTGAGAATACTGGTTAACTCTTGCGTTAGAGAGGTGGACAGAATAGGGGTGAGAGAAAGAAGAAAGTCTTGTGCAGCGAGGCCGCGGAAGGAGGGGAGGCATGCAGTTAGCAAGATCAGAAGAGCAGTTAGCATGAAAATAGCGGTAGAAGACAGCTAGATATGCAACATTGCGGCGATGAGAGAGAGGCTGAAGACAGTCAGTTAGAGGAGAGGAGTTGATGAGATGAAAAGCTTTTGATTCCACCCTGTCTAGAAGAGCAGTTTGAGTGGAACCCCGCCAGACATGTGAAGCATACTCCATACATGGACGGATAAGGCCCTTGTACAGAGTTAGCAGCTGGGGGGGTCCCCGCCAGACATGTGAAGCATACTCTATACATGGACGGATAAGGCCCTTGTACAGAGTTAGCAGCTGGGGGGGTGAGAAAAACTGGCGGAGACATCTCAGAACACCTAACTTCATAGAAGCTGTTTTAGCTAGAGATGAGATGTGAAGTTTCCAGTTCAGATTATAAGTAAAGGACAGACCGAGGATGTTCAGTGTAGAAGAGGGGGACAGTTGAGTGTCATTGAAGAAGAGGGGATAGTTGTCTGGAAGGATGTGTCGAGTTGATAGATGGAGGAATTGAGTTTTTGAGGCATTGAACAATACCAAGTTTGCTCTGCCCCAATCAGAAATTTTAGAAAGATCAGAAGTCAGGCGTTCTGTGGCTTCCCTGCGTGAAATGTATACCTCCTGAAGGGTTGGACGTCTATGAAAAGACATGGAAAAGTGCAGGGTGGTATCATCAGCGTAGGAGTGGATAGGACAAGAAGTTTGGTTTAGATCATTAATGAATAATAAGAAGAGAGTGGGTGACAGGACAGAACCCTGAGGAACACCACTGTTAATAGATTTAGGAGAAGAACAGTGACCGTCTACCACAGCAGCAATAGAACGGTCAGAAAGGAAACTTGAGATGAAGTTACAGAGAGAAGGATAGAAACCGTAGGAGGATAGTTTGGAAATGAAAGCTTTGTGCCAGACTCTATCAAAAGCTTTTGATATGTCCAAGGCAACAGCAAAAGTTTCACCAAAATCTCTAAAAGAGGATGACCAAGACTCATTAAGGAAAGCCAGAAGATCACCAGTAGAGCGGCCTTGACGGAACCCATACTGGCGATCAGATAGAAGGTTATGAAGTGATAGATGTTTAAGAATCTTCCTGTTGAGGATAGATTCAAAAACTTTAGATAGGCAGGAAATTAAAGCAATAGGACAGTAGTTTGAGGGATTAGAACGGTCACACTTTTTAGGAACAGGTTGAATGTAGGCAAACTTCCAGCAAGAAGGAAAGGTAGATGTTGACAGACAGAGCTGAAAGAGTTTGACTAGGCAAGGTGCAAGCACGGAGGCACAGTTTCGGAGAACAATAGGAGGGACCCCATCAGGTCCATAAGCCTTCTGAGGGTTTAGGCCAGCGAGGGCATGGAAAACATCATTGCGAAGAATTTTAATAGGTGGCATGAAGTAGTCAGAGGGTGGAGGAGAGGGAGGAACAAGCCCAGAATCGTCCAAGGTAGAGTTTTTAGCAAAGGTTTGAGCAAAGAGTTCAGCTTTAGAAATAGATGTGATAGCAGTGGTGCCATCTGGTTGAAATAGAAGAGGGAAAGAAGAAGAAGCAAAGTTATTGGAGATTTCTGGCTAGATGCCAGAAATCACGAGGGGAGTTAGATCTTGAAAGGTTTTGACATTTTCTGTTAATGAAGGAATTTTTGGCTAGTTGGAGAACAGACTTGACATGGTTCCGGGCAGAAATATAAAGTGCATGAGATTCTGGTGATGGAAGGCTTAAGTACCTTTTGTGGGCCACCTCTCTATCATGTATAGCACGAGAACAAGCTGTGTTTAATTAAGGTTTAGAAGGTTTAGAAGGTTTAGGACGAGAAAAAGAGTGAGGAATGTACGCCTCCATGCCAGACACTATCACCTCTGTTATACACTCAGCACACAAAGACGGGTCTCTGACACGGAAGCAGTAGTCATTCCAAGGAAAATCAGCAAAATACCTCCTCAGGTCCCCCCAACTAGCAGAGGCAAAACGCCAGAGGCACCTTCGCTTAGGGGGATCCTGAGGAGGGATTGGAGTGATAGGACAAGATAAAGATATGAGATTGTGATCGGAGGAGCCCAACGGAGAAGAAAGGGTGACAGCATGAGCAGAAGGATTAGAGGTCAGGAAAAGGTCAAGAATGTTGGGCGTATCTCCAAGACGGTCAGGAATACGAGTAGGGTGTTGCACCAATTGCTCTAGGTCGTGGAGGATAGCAAAGTTGTAGGCTAGTTCACCAGGATGGTCAGTGAAGGGAGAGGAAAGCCAAAGCTGGTGGTGAACATTGAAGTCTCCAAGAATGGAGATCTCTGCAAAAGGGAAGTGGGTCAGAATGTGCTCCACTTTGGAAGTTAAGTAGTCAAAGAATTTCTTATAGTCAGAGGAGTTAGGTGAGAGGTATACAGCACAGATAAATTTAATATGAGAGTGACTCTGTAGTCGTAGCCAGATGGTGGAAAACTCGGAAGATTCAAGAGCGTGGGCACGAGAGCAGGTTAAGTCATTGCGCACATAAACACAGCATCCAGCTTTGGATCGAAAATGAGGATAGAGAAAGTAGGAGGGAACAGAAAAGGGGCTACTGTCAGTTGCCTCAGACACCTGAGTTTCGGTGAGGAAAAGAAGATGAGGTTTAGAAGAGGAGAGGTGGTGTTCTATAGATTGAAAATTAGATCTTAGACCGCGAATGTTGCAGAAGTTAATGAAGAAAAAGTTGAGGGGGCTGTCAAGACACTTAGGGTCGTCGACAAAAAGACAGTCCGACCTAGGGACATTTATGGTCCCCTCCCCAGATGGGGACTCCAAGGCTGGTGTAGGAGTCGCCATGATGATTTAAAAATTTTTGAGTGAAGGGTGTGTGTGTTATTAGGTGCTTATAGGTTTGTGTGGAGGAAGAGAGTTGTCTTTAGAGGGCAGGCTGTGACTGCCTCCTTGTGTTGTGAGACACAAAGGGAAATGTTCAGTGAGGTCACATCTGGGTTTAATGATAAGTTCACAGCACCCCATGAACAGTGCTTTAGACCTCACTGCCTCCTCCTGTGAGGAGGCAGTAGACTTCCTTGTATAACCAGCTCTGCATTCGTTAAAAGCATTCTATATTTCTCCCTTTTCTCTTCATACTTCTTTCATGCAGTTTCATTCTACTTCTGCTTATCTTCTGAAGCAGTATAATATTCAAAACACCTAACTTGTAACAGCTGTATGTCTTGCTTCTCTGTCAGCCACCAGTACAGTATTCTTTTTTTTAATACCAGTTGGTTCACATTCCACTGTACTACCAACTTTCACCAGACTTCCCTCTATCTGTATTAAATGAAAACACTCAGTTTCAGACTCCTCATTGGCCTTCCCAAGCACCAGCAGTTTTAGCACAATGGCACAAGACAGGTAGGACATGGTGCCTCTCGACCTCGAGCTTCTGGCTGAGCTGGAGGAGGAAGCAACCTCTCACTATACTGAGGATAACCAGTTTACAGAGGTAGTGTGTATGTCTGTTGTTACACATGTGTGGTGCTTTGTTTCAGCTTTCCTTTTTTTATTGAGACATCAGCTAATGTGTGTGCATGCTCAAGTGTGGATGCTTTGTTTCATCTGCCTCTTTTGTTAAGATATCAGCCTAGAGTAATGAAAATTACTTCACATCACTGGGATGGATATTCAGTCACAAAGGAGTATAGTTGCTGAAGCCAAGCTGATCTGCAAGTTGTGCTCTCTGCATGCTCTCCGCCTCCTTCCCCTATCTTTTGAAAATATTGGTATGAAAACATAATGTATGATATCAAAGTATTAACTTTTAGAAAAAAAAATAGTTTAAAGAAATAGACCAGTTATTTACACAACTCATTCATACGCCTGTGTTTCATATCACGTCACTGACTTGCATCACGTCTCCACTGGTGAGTCAGCAGGCATGACTGCATAACCTAGACACAATCAGTGGCCAGTGGGAGCAGCAGCAAGTGAACTGTAAGAGTTTTTAAAAAGAAAACTGCTTGTAATCCACCACCAGATCAATATGGGTGTTTGCTGCTATTGTATATTACCCATGCAAATCAGTTCACACTGTTTGATGTGTAGCTTATTTTATCTTTATCCTCCAGGCAGAGAAAATTTGCACAGTTCACAGGCAGTCTCAACAAAGGAAAATAGCCAAGATAAAGCATGTGTATACACACACACACACACACACACACACACACACACACACACACACACACACACACACACACACACACACACACACACACACACACACACACACACACACACACACACTTTGTTGATTCATTCCATCTGTAAGCACCCCCACTCTCCCATAGATCACATTAGAACAGAAGTTTGAGGGTTGTGGAAAGTGTGATATTTCCTGCCACAAACACTGTGTGGAGTATGTCGTCCTAAGGTTAAGTGGTGGGACTTTGGCTGACACATAGTGGCAGTTAGAGGAAAATCCCATCATTATTGGAGCAAGACAGCTGAAGGAACAGAACCCCATGATTCTCCTGGATGTCAGTGTGAGTGGCGGAGCATATCATGCTCTCCAGAAGCCTCAAACCTAGAAGCCAGGTGATGTACTGTAACTCAGTTTACTCCAGTTTGGTGGCACATTTTCTTGTATGCAGTCCTGATTTGTACCATACAGTCACTCACTGTGTAAGTCTTTGACATCACGAGAAATTTGTGCACTTGTTTGATGCATGCATCACAAAATGCTGCAGATGGGATGAGGTAAGTGATACTTCATAAAAAGGCACATATTTCTCAAGAAAAGTAATTAAAACCGACCCATATTGTCAATCAAAGCAAGTGGGAAGAACTTGAGTATTGCCATTTAGTAGGTATTTTTGGCATGCAGCTTCTCTGTGGTGAATACAGTGGTAAAAATAACTAACATGCTAGTTGGCCACATGCAACTCACCAATCATGTCAAGATGTGCTGGCTGGACTTCTTTTACTCTATCCTTCCACCACCCTGTGATTCTCTTCTCCTATTACTCTATCACCTTTCACCTTACTTGTTCAGCACTTCTGTCAGCTTTTCCTGCTCTCATTCATCTTAAATCTACTTGCAAAAATTCCCTCCCTCCATTAGGTGTTGGTCAGACATCACTCTACCTTTTCCTCTCATCATTCACAGGCAATATTTTTACTGCTTCCCTGACACAGGTGGTGACAATTCTTCATCTGCTTGCATCACTCAAGTATGCTCATCATTATCCTTCTTAAATATAAATATTTCCAGTCACTAACTGTCACTGAAAGCATAGCCCTAACATTCTTCCTCCAATTTAATTTCTTTGAAGTGCACCACACAACTACACCTTAAACTACACACAGTGGAACCTCGGTTTGTGAACATTCCTATTTATGAACAAATCACTTCATGAATATTTTTTAAGAATTTTTGCCATGGTTCTTGAACAGTGTTTCTGTGTGTGAATGCACAAACACCCTGCAGACCCCCTCAGCTGGCAAGCACACACACACTTGTGTTTTGGCATGCCTGCCGTGAACATTGTGATTATCACACACTGGCAAGTCACCCAAGTCAGGTGCCTTCCCAGCTGTTGGAGAGGAGCTAGACCTGGATCTCCTTTACCCCATTCCACCTCTAGTAAATTGCATGCCTTCTTATTTAGCCTGCCTCTTTTTACTTTACTTTCAGGATGGTTATAAAGATGATAATGATTGGAGAGAAAAGACACCATCTCGCCTTGAACCAAACATGCACTGGCTGGAAGGAAATATTGGAGCAAGACTGTAAAGGAGGGATTTTTCTGCATAACAGTATGTGCTCTGTTGTCCAATTACATTTCACCTCATGTCCCATTGTCTGGATGCCCAAAGAAAGAGTGCATCTGTTAGACAGGTTTAGAAGACGTGAGGTTGTCAAGAATTCCTGGATCACAGACACAAGGTGGAATTTGGAAAGCATGTGCTGTCATGAGTAGTGCAACAATCCCCATTTTACATAGACTTTTATGCTCAAATATTTCCTTCCAGCCAACCCATGCCTGGTGCAAGGCAAGATTTTGTCTTATCCTCTCAAATAACTCTTTCCAACCATTCTGAAAGTTGAAATAGGAAGTGGCAGACTTAATTAATTTATGAAGGCATGTGATTTAGAGATGGAGTAAGGTAAGGGCTCCCAGGTCAAACAGCTGGGAAGGCACCTGACCTTCATATCAGTGACATGATATAGCCTGATGTCCAAGAAACTTACTCCTTTCTGTGGTTACTGTAACTTCATTCTTGTCAAAAAAAAAAAAAAAAAAAAAAAAAAAAATAATAATAATAATAATAATAATAATGCAGTTTCTGAGGTTGGAATAGATTAATTGTATTTTAATTAATTTAAATGGGAAAACTTGTTTTGGTTTGTGAACTGAGGTTTCTACTGTACATAGATCCCAACAAAGTTCAGAATCCCCTGAATCCCTCCTTTCTACTTTATAGCAGCTCCTTGTCTCCTCGTCTATGAAATGACCAGTATTTGATATGTTCAGCACTGCAAGAAGAGCCTGCCTAAGCCGCCAATACTCCCTGCTGACAGATTTGACCGCAACAGACAGTGCAGAGGCAACTTTAGGCATCAAGACTACAGGAAGGAAGGAGGCTGCAGGGATCAAGGGGAGTACAGAGGTCATGGGAATTATAGGGATCGTGGGAATTACAGGGATCACAGGAGGGAATATTCTGACCACAGGCAAGGGAGGTTTGTCAGTGACCACAGAGATCATGATGACAGCAGAAGGGATAGCGAGAAGAGGAAGTACAGGTCTGAGAAGGAGAGTGATGAGTATGGAAGAAGGAATTACCAGTCCAGCAAATACTACAATGGGTGGGGGGGTGGTGTCATCCTGTTGAGTTTTGTGAATCCAGTGGCTGGTATATTTATCTTTCATCAGGGACTTCACACAAGCTTCCACGCCATTAATTCTTTGACCATTACCAAAGGTTACTGACATTTAATTTACATTTAAATGCCTGCCTGCCTGTCTGTTCATATCTTTCTCTCACAACATACTCACCATTCACTTGTGAACATTTAGATTTTTAGGAAATATTTTTGAGCAAGTTCCTTCATCACAAGGCAACCATCTACTAAAAAGAAAGAAAAATGGAATATATGTTGGCATTTCCTTGATTGCTTTTGGTGTTAGTGTGTGACTTTCCAGAGTGACAATACAAGTGTTATCCCCACTACAAGTCATGCACTATATATAACATCACTGAGTATCTTTTCTCTCATTTTCATATAAATGTTTGTAACATTTTCATATAAATGTATGCTAACTTTTATGTGGACTTACTGTAAGATTTTTTAAAAGTAAAGTATTTTTCTAATTTACGATTATATACTAAAAACCTCCAAGAAAAGTATTTTTCCAATTCACGATTATATACTAAACCTTCACCTCCAAGATAAGACATGATGGTTCATAACGTGCACAGGAATGGCATCCAACAAAGTAATTGTTGCCAAAGCCTCCAGTAATCCAGAACCTTAAAAAAGTTGCAACCCTCACTTTAGTCTGAAATTTGTATACTGTATGTCTGCATAATTATCAAGTTACATCCCCATGCAGCCTCAGCACACCAAGGCAAGGAGATACCGTGAAGGATTAGACCAAACATTAACACAGGTAAATCTTTAAACTTACACTAAATCTTAAGATGGCAAGGCAACAACTACTTTGTTGGATACTGTTGTAATATGTAATTTTTATTCTCACCCAAACTTTCTGGCATAAATTAAGGATGAATGATGAATAAGGCTGCCACAATTTGTAAAGAAAATACTGACTGATGTTAATAATATGGATTTAAGAAGTAAATGTAAAATAAACCTCTGCATGAATAACAAGACTTTTCTGTAGAATGTGTTGGTTAGTGTGGTGATGACTGCTGCTGCTGCTGCTGCTACCGCTGCAGGTCAAGTGGCTTCTTGGGACTGTGCGTCACAGTACTCCTTGATTTCTGAAATAAACACTGAATCATTACTACATTGTTTAGTGCATCCACTGAAATTCCATCTACTTATGCATCAGTCTGACATTCTCCAAGAGAGGCAGCCAGGACATCTATGTAACCCTACAAGCAATGCCTTAAGGCCAACTGAAATCATTCTAACTGGGAAAAGTAAGATGTAAAGGGAGCAGGTATCCATTTATTAATTCTTCAAATCTTTTGTTCATTTCTTGTTCCTAAATAAATATCAGCTTGGCAATGGAGAAGTAATGAAAGTGAAAAGTGTTAAAAGGAAAAGGTAACGTACATATCTATTCTACATTCATAATCACAAAACCTCTCAGATTTCAAACAAGAGTTCACTGCTTCACCTGCACAAAAAGTAATACAGGTGAGTGGGAGGGAAGACCAGCGAGACTTAGTGATAAAACATGGCCTTGTGCTGATTATTCAGGAAGAGACCAGAGATTAGCACACAAGAAATTAACCAAGAGGACAAAGAATATATGATTACATGAGCAGGGAAAATGGAGGATGGTGATGTGCAACAATGAAGGGAAAAAAAAAACACATGTTTAGAAAGATGTATCATCTCTTCAACATTTCAAACCACTTCTATTTTACATTGCTCCTCTATTTACACTTTATCTCATTTTCCTTGACATTGTTTATGGTTCTTGTGACTGCCTGCCTCATTTTGATGTGAAATCCTACCATCACGGTCAAGTCTGCAGCCATTCTACTTCATTAAGTCTGGAGTCTGGACTCTGTCTGGTATAAATACCACCTCAAAAGTGCCTGCTATCTCTGTGAACAAGCCAGCAGTAAGGTGTTGGGAGGTCCCACTGTAGGCAGTGCCTGGCTGAGGACTTAAGGCAGCATCACACAAGGCAAATTTCTGCAAGCATGCTGCCTGTTTTGCTGGTGAGACCAGCGACACAGCAAGTTTGGCATCACACAGGGACTGGGCTGTTATGTTGACATCTTGTAATAAATCTTTCGCTCTATTTGGCAGCTCATATAGGCTGTGCAGCACTGCCTCTACAAGCCGTGGCTGCACCCTGCTGGCCATGGTCAGTCACTCTGGGCCCCAGGGTTGAGGTGGCAACAGCGCAAGTAGGTCCTACAGCCAACATGGTGCCCAGATCCACTATAGCTCAATTAATGTGTTGAGCTTTCACACTCTAGCAAAACTTAGTGCGGGTCTCCATCACAACACATTGTTTATCTCCCCAGCTGCAGTTGTCAAATAAGCACTGTAAGTAATTTCACAAGCACACACTGGCACATATACTTCATTTTTATAAGTTCTATAGTTGACAGTTTTACTCAAAGTACCACAATATATTTTTATTTAACATGTACAGCTTGTAGTACAGTGGTCATTTAATTTCAAATACTCCCAGCAAGTCTGGTATCACAGCCATATGCCATTCTTCCTGACAGCTCAGTTTGCCCAGCTGGCAGCAAAAATGGGCAGCATACTGGGGGAAATTTGCCCTGTGTGACACTGCCTTTAGTGTGATTAGCTGCACATACTAATATGATGCCAACCCCTACATGCTTAATGTGGGATAAGCTGGCTACAAGATTAGCCAGTCAAGATGTTTGCATGAACTAAATTCATATAATATTCTCCACAATTGTGCAAACAATTGGCACAGCATGAATGAGAGACCACTGACACGGAACACTGATTAGATTGAGTGGAGAGCATATGTAAATAGAAAATGGGACACGAGCCTGTAGGACTCTGTCTGTGGCTTGTCTGCACCTGATCTGCTCAGCTGAATGTCTCAGGCACAGGGGGCAGGGGAGGGGATGGGCCGTCATGGTGTGGTGAGGGGCAAACAAGAGGCGGTGGTGTCAGGCTCTTGTGCTGACAAACTTGAGTAAGCCTTTGCAAATGTCCCTTGTGTTGGGGTAGGAGGAGGGATCCATCCTCTCCCCATTAGAGACTCAGGCACCAAGGTGAATTTGAAATTAACCTTAGGCAATGTTTTTGTGCAGTGTGTGTGTGTGTGTGTGTGTGTGTGTGTACACACACACACACACACACACACACACACACACACACACACACACACACATAGTCTTTACTACCTCCTTTGTGGGGGTGGTGGCCTGGAACAAAGATTGAATTCCAGATAAAGAATCTTCCATTTAAAACAACACTTACTGTTTGCAATGTCTTTGTATGCCTGAGTGACAGCAGCATCTGGCTCGTGTCGGAATGTTGGTGCCTTCATCACACGCCTGGGCCACCCAGGGGTCTAGCGGCAGCTGGCCAAGCAGTGGCATCTCAGTATCCTCTGCCAGCTGGGGGTCACATCCCAGTAGTGGCAGGGAAGATGGCCGTCTTGGTCTGAAATTCATGGTGCATCAAGATAAGACAAGCCTGACATACTCTTCTTAAGATGGCTTACCTAATACAAGATTTGCAAGATTTCTTATTGAAAAATTTTTGTTCCATCCTGGCAGAAAAATTGTGTAATTTTTTTTTGTTCTGTTAATTTCATTTAAACTGGTTGACTTTTGTATTGCCAAAAATCTTCCATTGATAAGAATGGTGTGGTCTGTCGCCATCAATCTTGTCCCTTTACACAACACACATGAATTCCCACCTAGCCAAGAGGTGGTCTTGGTTGCAAGGAGGCTATGATTGCTGCTGGATCCCAGCTACATCACCACCACTCTTTGCTGCTGACACACAAATGAACAGGTGAGAGGCACCACACATCTCACTCACCTTACACTTGGGGCACACAAAGGTGGTCATGTTCTCCACCAGGCCAATGATGGGAATGTTCACTTTCCTGTAGAATGTGATTTCCTTCCTCACATCCAGCAGAGCCACTTCCTGGTGAGGGAAACAAGTCACATGAAGTCAGTAATGAAAGTCAGTAATGAGGACAGGTCAAGAAACAACAGGCTCAAACCCAATAAAGTTAGATTTGAAAGAGAGATACAAAGAAATTGGTTATCAAGTAGTGATAGATGAAAGAAACAGGCTTAGTAAAAAGGTTATTAGTGCTGAGTCATTAAGGACAAGTAAAGACAAATTTCTGGATGAGGAGGATAGGTAGAAATGGAAGGGTATATTTCATACAGGGACTGCCATGTGTGGGCTTCTTGTAGCTTCCCTCATCTCATGTTGTTATATTCTAAGCAATCCCACATCAAACACTACTAATTCTTCCCTCACACTTTCTCCACTGTACTCATTTCAAACCTCACATCAATATATTCAGTCTTACATCCACAGCTACATGCTTAAACACTACCTCATCAATCACTTCAACATTAAAAACTACATTACTCTCCTGTCACCCAACATCCTTATACACTTACATTTCTTAAAGTAAACAAGATACATGAAATAAAAGAAATTAAAAAAACCTCACGATGATAATTCTTGATTCCACATAAAACTCAACGGTTTGACAAAATCAGCAACGCTTCTCCTTTGACCATTTCCCTGGAGTGAGTGCAGGGTTGGTGTCATGTACAAGTCTCCTCCAGTTAACCATTTCTGTCCCTTTCATGTTCCTCTGTGCCTCCTATCCTTTGCTGTTCTACCACAATCTCATCCCTCCATCTCACTCTGTCTTCCCCTCAGTGGCTTTCTCCAGGCTCCTTTAATTGGCTTCTGGTCTCCTCTTCTTACAAAACCAAAGACACTAGAGGTAACCTATTTCTACTACTTACCATCTTTCTTGGGTCCCTTCCAGATGACAGCGTCGTCTGCACTGTTGAGCAGGAACCCAACGGACATGACAGCCAGATTGTCAGACACATACTGAAAGGGTACACTGTCTTGTCATATATAAAGGATTTATCTGAAGTGTCTGTCATATACAAATGATCTATCTAAAGAGTACCTGTTATATACAAATGATTTAGTTGAAGAGTGTGTGCCAACAAATTATTTATGTGAAGTATTTATCCATCATATACAAATAATTATCTGAATCAAATAAAAAATAAATACAAATAAATAAAAAAATACATGAAAATAGAAAGCAGAGTTTCTTCCCAGAGTAACAAGGTAGGTAATACTTAATGTGAAGGATAATTAAGAAGAAAAAAAAATTTTTTTTAATTACTGTAACTCTGTGTGGGCTGAAGTACAAGATTGCTTAAAATGATCTAGCATGAGACAGCATTTCTGGTGCACAACTACAGGGAAAAATAACGGGAGCATTTTGTTCACACCACAGAATACTATTGGGAAAACTCTAACCTGGTTTAAGAAATTTATAAAAAGGGGAAAAAAATAAGGAAACAGCATTTCTTGTTCACAACTACAGGGAAATAACAGGAGCATTTGTTTACACCACGGTGTACTATTGGGAAAACTCTAACCTGGTTTAAGAAATTTATAAGAAGGGAAAAAAAGGAAAAAGGAAAACTGGGAAACTATTTTGACATGATGGAAGTGTTAAATCTTCAAGTAAAAAAAATAAAATAAAATAAATAAATAAAAAATAAATAAATAAAAAGGACTGACACACACACACACACACACACACACACACACACACTTTTACACTATTACCATTGAGGCTTATCCCAGGTTAAGAGATTTTCCTCAACAGTACAAAACCTAACATAGGAACCTGGAAGTTGCCACCTACCACAGGGGACCAGCCAACACCTGAAGAGTGGACCTTCTCCTCTGCTGTCCCCAACACCCGCGGCTGAGACGGCCCACAGATGTCAATGTCAAGGAACCCCACCTGCCAGGGAGACAATGGAGGGGCAATGTTACCACAGGAAGGATGACCGGGAAGACTGAACAACTCACACGATCCTTATACAGGGTGTCCTTGAGTTACACTTGTCCACTTGTTGAGTGACATGCAGGATGTATTGTTAGTATGAAGCTGTTGACAAGTAAGATCATTGTATTTAATGCATTGGGAAGAATAATAATGCAATGTGGCAAAGGTATGGCTATATTGGAAGTGAGTGAGCCATAAGTAGCTGCATTTTCTATTGTACTTTTGTTAAGGTGATCTGTTTTCTGTTTCATCAGATGAAAAGCAATGAGACAAGCAGCAGCACTGGCTGTGCTTCAGTGCAGTTTTGCCAGTGTTACTGCAGTTCAAGAACATTTGTGGGTGACATTACAACAGTGGTGAGCTCTGTTCCTGGGCTGCATCATAAACATTATTTTGGCATGTCAGAACCATCCTAAGTAGGCAGTGAACCTGACACACACTTCCTTCCTCAGTCTATTGCCACATGATGAAGCATGCCTTCACTACACTCACCAGTTCACTAATTCTTTGTATTGTTTTTATCTTTTATTTCGTTTAGAAAAAAGAGTGTTTGGTGCAGTATGTGTGTGTGGTGTACTATAAAAAGTAAGAGGTCAGCATATTGGAGGGCATGCTGCTACCCTCACTCGAAGTGTACCACTGAAAAAAAAAAAAAAAAAAAAAAAAAAAGCCAAGCAAAATGCAGGTAATTATGAAATGGGTGAAGTGAAAACCGCCATGAACGGAGGACTCCCTGCGTTGGCCCATATTCAGAAACACTGGTCTCACCACTACTACTTTCCAAGGCCACAAAGATGATAAGCTGGGTTCTCAAGAGTGGTTTTCCTATTAGTAGATTTGTTAATCTGTCACTTGAACCATAAAGACACACTTAAAAACCTGTATCACTTCAAGCAGAGCCTTTGGAAAGTAGTGGGGCACACAAGTATTTAAGAATACAGTTCACTGTGAGTCAAGGTCAACTCACTTCACTGGTCACTGTTTCATTATTTTTTTTTTTTGGTATTTTTTTTTATTATTTTTCAACTAACTTACTATTTGTAATAAATTTTAATGCTTTATGCTTTTACAGTCAATGAATATGTAATGCTTTTACATTGACTGTAATGCTTTTACAGTCAATGAATATTTACTTTTATTGGATAGTTTTCTAGTTTTACTTTTTATGTGAGTCACTCACAATGTCTAAACTAGATTCTATACAGATGTATTCTTACTTACATACAAACATGTGTTCAGTGTTTGATGCACAGCCATGCAACACTCAATAAAAAGTTCTCTCTCAATCTGTCATGATGCTCAGTACAGTGGGCAGCTAACCTCACTGACACCAGAGAGCATCACTGCACTGCTCACTCAGCAAGGGAGGGCTGCGTTCAGACCTGTCCTGTCCTACAAGAGGCTCTGACCAAAGGAAAAGAAGCAGAGAGAGAGAGAGAGAGAGAGAGAGAGAGAGAGAGAGAGAGAGAGAGAGAGAGAGAGAGAGAGAGAGAGAGAGAGAGAGAGAGAGAGAGAGAGACTAAAGGTGCCAGTCCCTAAAAGGAACAAAAATATCCAAAATCAATTGGAGAGATCTCTTCAAGCCTCCCTCTTGAGAGATTTCAAGTCACAGGCAAGAGGGAATGCAGCAGCAAGCAGGAGTTTGAGTTTACAATTAACAGTTATTACAGTATATCCATGGGTTACTGCATTTCATCACTTTCACCATCCTACATTTCAATTCCTCTCTTACAAAGCACAGCAAATCTTTGATACACCAATTCTTCTCACTGTCCACTCTGCTCACACCACAGGCATCCCTTCAGTAACTCATTTCTACTGTTTCAATCCTACTTCAATAACTTTTCATCTATATTCAATAAAATAAATAAATAATAGCAACCACTCTGCACTAAATAAGTTTCAAAACTAACACCAGCTCACATACTGATCACTCAACTAATCAGCACTAAACATGAGACACCCTTGCCAGACAGCACCAGCACCTTGTTCTTGACGGATGCCAGGCGCTCCCTCACCACCACCAGGTCTGTGCACCACATGCCATCATTATGATTTTTTATTTTTACTTTGATTTTATTTATTTATTTTTCTATACAAGAGGGACACTGGCCAAGGGCAACAAAAAGAGCAAAGGAGAAAGTCTATTGATGTGTCCGTCCCAAAAGAAGTGTCAAAAATGTCATCCAATATTGGAGGATGTGTCATGAAGCCTCCCTCTTGAAAGAGTTCAAGTCATAGGAAAGAGGAAATACAGAAGCAGGAAGGGAGTTCCTGAGTTTACCAGAGAAAGTGATTAATTATTTAGAATATTGGTTAACTCTTACATTAGAGAGGTGGACAGAATAGGGGTGAGAGAAAGGAGAAAGTCTAGTGCTGCGAGGCCATGGGAGGAGGGGAGGCATGCAGTTAGCAAGATCAGACGAGCAGTCAGTGTGAAAAACGTGGTAGAGGATAGCAAGAGATGCAATAATGTGCCAATGAGAGAGAGGCTGAAGACAGTCAGTTAGCAGTGAGTAGTTGATAAGATGAAATGCTTTTGACACTAAACAAAAATTAGCAACTGTTGTGTATTGAAGCATCTCACTTATGTTATCAATAAGGTGTACTGAAGCATTTCATCAGATGTATCAGTGAAGCGTTTCACCAAAGGGGTTCAGAACCTCCTGGCCAGACATGAACCTTACACAGGGGAGTGAATACCTTTGTAGGCAAGACTTGAGTGGGAGTAAAAACAGTGACCACTTACGCTCTTCCATCTCACACAGTTCCTCCACACTAAAGCAACCAAGGCATAGTACATTTCATGGCTATAAATCAAATAAAAACTAATATACATACTAGTTAAACTTGCAATAAAACCTGTGCAAAGACCAAGCATAAGATATCACAGGAAGTCATTGCCTAACACAGCTTTTTTTCATCCAAGTCTCTTAGTACTGGTATAACAAGAAGCAATGGATGTGATACAGAGTGTTGTAGGACAGCCTGAGGATAGGTAAAAAGAGTGGTTTGGTGCCCCAGGAGTGTTGCATGAACATGTCTGATACACCCAGTGAGCCAACTTACTTATGGCATACACAAAGATATGAAATAAAAAGTTTGTCCAGCAATCCAGCCGTCTATAAGTGTGTGATGCCCACTCCTAAAAACTTCCCCCACAGGACAAGAATGGCAGTGTCCATTGTGTCCATTGTGTCCAGTGTCCTTGAATGCTCTAATCCTCACCTTATCTCCCCTCCCACACTCCAGCAAGACAGAACTCTCCACAGCAAGGCTTCCATACATCAAGTCCACAGGCTGACTCATACCAGGTACAGCATCAGGACTCACTTCAAAACTTTCTACACTAAGCAAGACTCACCATTTTCTACAGTAGGCAAGGTTTCAACAGCAAAATTCAAATTATAAAACATCCAGACAGAGGAGAGCCACAGGAAGGTGAAAGTAAAGCATAAAGAAGTATGTGTGAGTGAGACAGTTGCCAGTGAGGACAGAAGCCTTCAAACAGCCTTGAGGGAGTGACTGGGTGGAGGGAGGTGGAGGCTCTTCTGCCGTGGCTGCCCCTCCTGCAGGATGCACTTATGATGCAGTTAACTTTAAGTGAATGCAGGAACAGAAATACACTAGAGAGGAAAAAAAAGAGATGAGAAAGACTGAGAAACAAATGGAACACAAACCATAAAGAGAAATGAAAAGAAAAAATACAAGAGTAAAATAAGAAACAAACAAAAGAAAGGAGAAATATATTAGCAGGACAGAGGCACCAGTACAGGACACACACTGCACATAACAAAGCTCCCATCACCACCAACCATCAACACAAACCCATGGAGGCACCACCACCAGCACACAGACATGCCACACACACACTGTAGGTGACCCGAGGGAAAGACACCAGTGCTCTGAAAGAAAAGGTTCACTACACACACACAAACACACACACACACACAAAGACACCATCATTATCAAATCATTAAGTATTCAGTGGCAGACATGAACATTTAAGAAGTAACGAACGGCAGGTGTAGTAGGATAGGTGAGGCCTCTATAACTTTAAGAGTGACCTTGATGTCCTCAGGTTTGGCACTCATGAAGTAGAAGTTCAGCTTGTGTTTCTCAGGGGTTGATACATTTTCCATCTGTCCAAAGGTGGGGTGCACTGCCCTGGCCATTACACTCAACATGGGCAGCTGAATTCCTGGAAACTAGACACACTAATCTTATAACACTTCCACCAATCAAACCCAACTCAGCCATCACTCATAAGAACAAAAGAACACAAGGGAAACGGCAGGAAGCCACAGGCCTACAAGTGGGAGTCCCTGTACGAAACATACCTACCTATTTCCACCATTCTCATCAAAAAATTTGTCTAATCTTTTAAAACTTGCTATTTGATTCATCCACTACTCTATCTAATAACCAATTTCTTCCTATCACTTTTCACTGATCATTCTCATCTATACATTTGTCTAATCTTGTTTCAAAGCTCCCTAATGACTCAGCACTAACAACCTGGTTACAGATTCTATTCCATCTGTTCACCACTCTATTGAGAACCTATTTCTTCCTCACTGTTTAAAAGCTTAAAGCAGCATTAAAGTACACAATTCTTTGCCTCAAGCCCCAGGTGTGTGTGTGTGTGTGTGTGTGTGTGTGTGTGTGTGTGTGTGTGTGTGTGTGTGTGTGTGTGTTGTTGAGGGCCTGGCCAAGGGTAACAGAAACTGGTGAAAATGTGTCCACTAAAGGTGTCAGATCCTGAAGGAGACAGTGAAAGCAGTTCAAAATTACCTGGAGAAATGTCTTGAAGCTTCACTCCCTCTCAAAGAAGTTAAAGTCACAGACAGGAGTAAATACAGAAGTAGGCAGGGAGTTCCAGAATTTACCAGTGAAGCTTGCCAGTGTGAATCCAAAGTGAGGCAGAGGACATGTTCACTGCTGTACAACTTTTCCAGTGGTCATCTACACAACTTTTTAAACAATTTCTTGAATAATTGTGTAGCTTAAAAAAAATATAATGTGCTATTCTTTGTCTACTTTCTGTGCATCCAGTAAGCTGTTTTGTAGTGCTCTGAATGTTAACAAGGGACAGTCACTACATTGGAAGTGTTCCCAACATAGCACCTGTCACTATGTTACTGGGTACACCCTGAAAAGTTTTGTTCATGATACAACACAAATTTCAAACTTCATAATCAACTTTGAAAGCCTACATGGTAATAATGCAATTCAAAAAGTAAGTGAGGGAAGGAATAACTTCCTACCATTACCAAAAAGATCAAGCTACTGTTCACTTTCAACCAGTGACAACAGTGTGGACAACATGAAGGATATCAAGAATATCAAGCCAGGTAAACTCTGGAACTCCCTACCTGCTTCTGTATTTCCTCTTTTGACTTGAATTATTTCAAAATGGAAGTTTTAAGATGGTTCAAATTTTGGATGATTCTTTTTTGAGTGTACTCTATAAGGACTAGCACCTTGAGTGAGCCTTTCTATAACTTTTGCTGCCCTATGCCAGTGCCCCTCTTACATGAAAGAAAAAAATGAGGGAAGAAATAATCTGCATCATAAAGGCAATCCTTGAGTGTGATGACTAAGCAGGGCAAAGCAGAGACCAGTGGTGGGAAAGTTCATGTTGAGGCCAAGTAAGCATGGCACACTCTCATATCTCACTCCTGGTGGCATGACTCTGGCCTCTGGCACAAATAAACAATCTTTCTGACAAGCAGACGTCCACTAGGGGATGACGGGACTAAGAGAATGAATGATGTGTCTATGAATGTGCGTTGCTTTGTCAGGGACATCCCATGTGGAATTGCTGGTTTGGTATGTAGATAAAAATAGACAGATGTATTAGATGTATGTTAAGACAAGTGTTGGGTCTTGGTGTGAATGTGTGGGGCCAGCTGTACTATGACTTAGCTCCTGGGGTGTAGTAGGCTGGTCCATGAGACTGTCCCTCTCCACCAGGGGAAGACAGCTCAAAGAGTGTGAATGATGTGTGTTTGTGAATGTGTGGTGCTTTGTCTGTGCCAACCCGTGTCACTGCTGGCCTGCTAAATGGATGCAGAGATAGATATTTATTCTTAACATATCACCATACATACTTCCCCCGTCAGTGTTAGTACTCACATTCTTGGCAAAGGTTCCTAGGATATCCTCAATGTCTCTCTTGAACTTCCTCTCCATGTCCCTCATGAACTACTCCATCTGGGAGAATGGCTCCCGCCAAAAGGGGCCACGGTGGATCAGTCTCACCTGGCTCGGGTGAACCATGGGAAGCACCAAGGCCCTCCTGCTGCCGGGCTGGGTTGGTGCCGCCCTCACCTGGGGAGCTGCTCATCCCACTATGAGGAAAGACACCATGGCTGCTGCTGC